>NW_027488852.1:0-281024 GCF_050948215.1 Halictus rubicundus | reverse complement strand
GATAGAATAGAGGATACGATAGAGGATAGGATAGGATAGAGGATAGGATAGGATAGAGGATGGGATAGGATATAGGATAGGATAGCATAGAGGAGAGGATAGGATAGAGGATAGGATAGGATAGAGGATAGGATAGGATAGAGGATAGGATATGATAGAGGATAGGATAGCATAGAGGATAGGATAGTATAGAGGATAGTATAGGATAGAGGATAGGATACGATAGAGGATAGGATAGGATAGGATAGAGGATAGTATAGGATAGTGGATAGGATAGGATAGAGGATAGGATAGGATAGAGGATAGGATAGGATAGAGGATAGGATAGGATAGAGGATAGGATAGGATAGAGGATAGGATAGGATAGAGGATAGGATAGGGTAGAGGATAGGATAGGATAGAGGATAGGATAGGATAGAGGATAGGATATGATAGAGGATGGGATAGGATAGAGGACAGGATAGTATAGAGGATAGTATAGGATAGAGGATAGGATAGGATAGAGGATAGGATAGGATAGGATAGAGGATAGTATAGGATAGTGGATAGGATAGGATAGAGGATAGGATAGGATAGAGGATAGGATAGGATAGAGGATAGGATAGGATAGAGGATAGGATAGGATAGAGGATAGAATAGGATAGAGGATAGGATAGTATAGAGGATAGTATAGGATAGAGGATAGGATAGGATAGAGGATAGGATAGGATAGAGGATAGGATAGGATAGAGGATAGGATAGGATAGAGGATAGAATAGGATAGAGGATAGGATAGGATAGAGGATAGGATAGGGTAGAGGATAGGATAGGGTAGAGGATAGGATAGGATAGAGGATAGGATAGGATAGAGGATAGGATATGATAGAGGATGGGATAGGATAGAGGACAGGATAGTATAGAGGATAGTATAGGATAGAGGATAGGATAGGATAGAGGATAGGATAGGATAGGATAGAGGATAGTATAGGATAGTGGATAGGATAGGATAGAGGATAGGATAGGATAGAGGATAGGATAGGATAGAGGATAGGATAGGATAGAGGATAGGATAGGATAGAGGATAGAATAGGATAGAGGATAGGATAGTATAGAGGATAGTATAGGATAGAGGATAGGATAGGATAGAGGATAGGATAGGATAGAGGATAGGATAGGATAGAGGATAGGATAGGATAGAGGATAGAATAGGATAGAGGATAGGATAGGATAGAGGATAGGATAGGGTAGAGGATAGGATAGGGTAGAGGATAGGATAGGATAGAGGATAGGATAGGATAGAGGATAGGATATGATAGAGGATAGGATAGGATAGAGGATAGGATAGGATAGAGGATACGATATGTTAGAGGATAGGAAAGAGGATAGGATATAATACAGTATAGGATAGGATTGAGTATAGGATGGGGTTGAGGATAGGATAGGGGATTGGATAGGATAGAGGATAGGATAGAGGATAGGATAGGATAGAGGATAGGATAGGATAGAGGATAGGATAGGATAGAGGATAGGATAGGATAGAGGATAGGATAGGATAGAGGATAGGATAGGATAGAGGATAGGATAGGATAGAGGATAGGATAGGATAGAGGATAGGATAGTATAGAGGATAGGATAGGATAGAGGATAGGATAGGATAGAGGATAGGATAGGATAGAGGATAGGATAGTATAGAGGATAGGATAGGATAGAGGATAGGATAGGATAGAGGATAGGATAGGATTGAGGATAGGATAGAGGATAGGATAGTAGATAGGCCAGAGGATAGGATAGGATAGAGGATAGGATAGGATAGAGGATAGGATATGATAGAGGATAGGATATGATAGAGGATAGGATAGCATAGAGGATAGGATAGGATAGAGGATAGGATAGGATAGAGGATAGGATAGGATAGAGGATAGGATAGGATAGAGGATAGGATAGGGTAGAGGATAGGATAGGATAGAGGATAGGATAGGATTGAGGATAGGATAGGATAAAGGATAGGATAGGATAGAGGATAAGATAGGATAGAGGATAGGATAGGATAGGATAGAGGATAGGATAGGATAGGATAGAGGATAGAGGATAGGATAGGATAGAGGATAGGATAGGATAGAGGATAGGATAGGATAGAGGATAGGATAGGATAGAGGATAGGATAGGATAGAGGATAGGATAGGATAGAGGATAGGATAGTATAGAGGATAGGATAGGATAGAGGATAGGATAGGATAGAGGATAGGATAGGATAGAGGATAGGATAGGATAGAGGATAGGATAGGATAGAGGATAGGATAGGATAGAGGATAGGATAGGATAGAGGATAGGATAGGATAGAGGATAGGATAGGATAGAGGATAGGATATGATAGAGGATAGGATATGATAGAGGATAGGATAGCATAGAGGATAGGATAGGATAGAGGATAGGATAGGATAGGATAGGATAGAGGATAGAGGATAGGATAGGATAGAGGATAGGATAGGATAGAGGATAGGATAGGATAGAGGATAGGATAGGATAGAGGATAGGATAGGATAGAGGATAGGATAGAGGATAGGATAGAGGATAGAATAGGATAGAGAATAGGATAGGATAGAGGATAGGATAGGATAGAGGATAGGATAGGATAGAGGAGAGGATAGGATAGAGGATAGGATAGGATAGAGGATAGGATAGGATAGATAATAGGATAGGATAGAGGATAGGATAGGGTACATGATAGGATAGGATTGAGGGTAGGATAGGATAGAGGATAGGATAGAGGATAGGATAGAGGATATTATAGAGGATAGGATAGGATAGAGGATAGGATAGGATAGAGGATAGGATAGGATAGAGGATAGGATAGGATAGAGGATAGGATAGGATAGAGGATAGGATAGAGGATAGGATAGAGGATAGAATAGGATAGAGAATAGGATAGGATAGAGGATAGGATAGGATAGAGAATAGGATAGGATAGAGGAGAGGATAGGATAGAGGATAGGATAGGATAGAGGATAGGATAGGATAGATAATAGGATAGGATAGAGGATAGGATAGGGTACATGATAGGATAGGATTGAGGGTAGGATAGGATAGAGGATAGGATAGAGGATAGGATAGAGGATATTATAGAGGATAGGATAGGATAGAGGATAGGATAGGATAGAGGATAGGATAGGATAGAGGATAGGATAGGATAGAGGATAGGATAGGATAGAGGATAGGATAGGATAGAGGATAGGATAGGATACAGGATAGGATAGGATACAGGATAGGATAGGATAGAGGATAGGATAGGATAGAGGATAGGATAAGATAGAGGATATGATAGGATAGAGGATAGGATAGGATAGAGGATAGGATATAATAGAGGATATGATAGGATACATGATATTATAGGAAAGTCGATAGGTTATGATAGAGGATACGATATTATAGAGGATAGGATAGGATAAAGGATAGGATAGGATAGAGGATAGGATACGATAGAGGATAGGATAGGATAGGGGATAGGATAGGATAGAGGATAGGATAGGATATAGGATAGCATAGGATAGAGGATAGGATAGGATAGGATAGGATAGGGGATAGGATAGGATAGAGGATAGGATAGGATAGAGGATAGGATAGGATAGAGGATAGGACAAGATAGAGGATATGATAGGATAGAGGATAGGATAGGATAGAGGATAGGACAAGATAGAGGATATGATAGGATAGAGGATAGGATAGGATAGAGGATAGGATAGGATAGAAGATACGATAGGATATAGGATAGCATAGGATATAGGATAGAATAGGATAGGATAGAGGATAGGATAGGATAGAGGATAGGATAGGGTAGAGGATAGGATAGGATAGAGGATAGGATAGGATAGAGGATAGGATAGGATAGAGGATAGGATAGGATAGAGGATAGGATAGTATAGAGGATAGTATAGGATAGAGGATAGGATAGGTTAGATGATAGGATAGGTTAGAGGATAGGATAGGATAGAGGATAGGATAGGATAAAGGATAGGATAGGATAGAGGATAGGATATAATAGAGGATAGGATAGGATAGAGAGGGTAGGATAGTATACAGAATAGGATATTATAGACGATAGGATAGGGTAAAGTATAGGATTGGTTAGAGGATTGGATAGGATAGTGGATAGGATAGGATGGATGATAGTATAGAGGATAGAATAAAGTAATGGATGGGATAGAGAACATTATAGCATAGAGGATAGGATAGGATAGAGGATAGGATAGGATAGAGGATAGGATAGGATAGAGGATAGGTTAGGATAGAGGATAGGATAGGATAGAGGATAAGATAGGATAGAGGATAGGATAGGATAGAGGATAGGATAGGATAGAGGATAGGATAGGATAGAGGATAGGATACGATAGAGGCTAGGATAGGATAGAGGATAGGATAGGATATAGGATAGAGGATAGGATAGCATAGAGGAGAGGATAGGATAGAGGATAGGATAGGATAGAGGATAGGATAGGATAGAGGATAGGATATGATAGAGGATAGGATAGAATAGAGGATAGGATAGGATAGAGGATAGGATAGGATAGAGGATAGGATAGGATAGAGGATAGGATAGGATAGAGGATAGGATAGAGGATAGGATAGAGGATAGAATAGGATAGAGAATAGGATAGGATAGAGGATAGGATAGGATTGAGGGTAGGATAGGATAGAGGATAGGATAGAGGATAGGATAGAGGATATTATAGAGGATAGGATAGGATAGAGGATAGGATAGGGTAGAGGATAGGATAGGATAGAGGATAGGATAGGATAGAGGATAGGATAGGGTAGAGGATAGGATAGGATAGAGGATAGGATAGTATAGAGGATAGTATAGGATAGAGGATAGGATAGGATAGATGATAGGATAGGTTAGAGGATAGGATAGGATAGAGGATAGGATAGGATAAAGGATAGGATAGGATAGAGGATAGGATATAATAGAGGATAGGATAGGATAGAGGGTAGGATAGTATACAGAATAGGATATTATAGACGATAGGATAGGGTAAAGTATAGGATTGGTTAGAGGATTGGATAGGATAGTGGATAGGATAGGATGGATGATAGTATAGAGGATAGAATAAAGTAATGGATGGGATAGAGAATATTATAGCATAGAGGATAGGATAGGATAGAGGATAGGATAGGATAGAGGATAGGATAGGATAGAGGATAGGTTAGGATAGAGGATAGGATAGGATAGAGGATAGGATAGGATAGAGGATAGGATAGGATAGAGGATAGCATACGATAGAGGATAGGATAGGGTAGAGGATAGGATAGGATAGAGGATAGGATAGGATAGAGGATAGGATATGATAGAGGATAGGATAGGGTAGAGGATAGGATAGGATAGAGGATAGGATAGGAATAGAGGATAGAATATGATAGTGGATGGTATAGGATAGAGGATAGGATAGTATAGAGGATAGTATAGGATAGAGGATAGGATAGGATAGAGGAGAGGATAGGATAGAGGATAGGATAGAGGATAGGATAGGATAGAGGATAGGATAGGATAGAGGATAGGATAGGATAGAGGATAGGATAGGATAGAGGATAGGATAGAATAGAGGATACGATAGAGGATAGGATAGAGGATATTATAGAGGATAGGATAGGATAGAGGATAGGATAGGGTAGAGGATAGGATAGGATAGAGGATAGGATAGGATAGAGGATAGGATAGGGTAGAGGATAGGATAGGATAGAGGATAGGATAGTATAGAGGATAGTATAGGATAGAGGATAGGATAGGATAGA
The DNA here is from genome assembly GCF_050948215.1 of Halictus rubicundus. Classification (NCBI taxonomy): domain Eukaryota; kingdom Metazoa; phylum Arthropoda; class Insecta; order Hymenoptera; family Halictidae; genus Halictus; species Halictus rubicundus. Next base: position 275,258 of record NW_027488852.1, on the reverse strand, counting down.
TGATAGGATAGGTTAGAGGATAGGATAGGATAGAGGATAGGATAGGATAAAGGATAGGATAGGATAGAGGATAGGATATAATAGAGGATAGGATAGGATAGAGGGTAGGATAGTATACAGAATAGGATATTATAGACGATAGGATAGGGTAAAGTATAGGATTGGTTAGAGGATTGGATAGGATAGTGGATAGGATAGGATGGATGATAGTATAGAGGATAGAATAAAGTAATGGATGGGATAGAGAATATTATAGCATAGAGGATAGGATAGGATAGAGGATAGGATAGGATAGAGGATAGGATAGGATAGAGGATAGGTTAGGATAGAGGATAGGATAGGATAGAGGATAGGATAGGATAGAGGATAGGATAGGATAGAGGATAGCATACGATAGAGGATAGGATAGGGTAGAGGATAGGATAGGATAGAGGATAGGATAGGATAGAGGATAGGATATGATAGAGGATAGGATAGGGTAGAGGATAGGATAGGATAGAGGATAGGATAGGATAGAGGATAGAATATGATAGTGGATGGTATAGGATAGAGGATAGGATAGTATAGAGGATAGTATAGGATAGAGGATAGGATAGGATAGAGGAGAGGATAGGATAGAGGATAGGATAGGATAGAGGATAGGATAGAGGATAGGATAGGATAGAGGATAGGATAGGATAGAGGATAGGATAGGATAGAGGATAGGATAGGATAGAGGATAGGATAGAATAGAGGATACGATAGAGGATAGGATAGGATAGAGGATAGGATAGGATAGAGGATGGGATAGGATATAGGATAGGATAGCATAGAGGAGAGGATAGGATAGAGGATAGGATAGGATAGAGGATAGGATAGGATAGAGGATAGGATATGATAGAGGATAGGATAGCATAGAGGATAGGATAGTATAGAGGATAGTATAGGATAGAGGATAGGATACGATAGAGGATAGGATAGGATAGGATAGAGGATAGTATAGGATAGTGGATAGGATAGGATAGAGGATAGGATAGGATAGAGGATAGGATAGGATAGAGGATAGGATAGGATAGAGGATAGGATAGGATAGGATAGAGGATAGGATAGGATAGAGGATAGGATAGGGTAGAGGATAGGATATGATAGAGGATAGGATATGATAGAGGATAGGATAGCATAGAGGATAGGATAGGATAGAGGATAGGATAGGATAGAGGATAGGATAGGATAGAGGATAGGATAGGATAGAGGATAGGATAGGGTAGAGGATAGGATAGGATAGAGGATAGGATAGGATTGAGGATAGGATAGGATAAAGGATAGGATAGGATAGAGGATAAGATAGGATAGAGGATAGGATAGGATAGGATAGAGGATAGGATAGGATAGGATAGAGGATAGAGGATAGGATAGGATAGAGGATAGGATAGGATAGAGGATAGGATAGGATAGAGGATAGGATAGGATAGAGGATAGGATAGGATAGAGGATAGGATAGTATAGAGGATAGGATAGGATAGAGGATAGGATAGGATAGAGGATAGGATAGGATAGAGGATAGGATAGGATAGAGGATAGGATAGGATAGAGGATAGGATAGGATAGAGGATAGGATAGGATAGAGGATAGGATAGGATAGAGGATAGGATAGGATAGAGGATAGGATATGATAGAGGATAGGATATGATAGAGGATAGGATAGCATAGAGGATAGGATAGGATAGAGGATAGGATAGGATAGGATAGGATAGAGGATAGAGGATAGGATAGGATAGAGGATAGGATAGGATAGAGGATAGGATAGGATAGAGGATAGGATAGGATAGAGGATAGGATAGGATAGAGGATAGGATAGGATAGAGGATAGGATAGAGGATAGGATAGAGGATAGAATAGGATAGAGAATAGGATAGGATAGAGGATAGGATAGGATAGAGGATAGGATAGGATAGAGGAGAGGATAGGATAGAGGATAGGATAGGATAGAGGATAGGATAGGATAGATAATAGGATAGGATAGAGGATAGGATAGGGTACATGATAGGATAGGATTGAGGGTAGGATAGGATAGAGGATAGGATAGAGGATAGGATAGAGGATATTATAGAGGATAGGATAGGATAGAGGATAGGATAGGATAGAGGATAGGATAGGATAGAGGATAGGATAGGATAGAGGATAGGATAGGATAGAGGATAGGATAGAGGATAGGATAGAGGATAGAATGGGATAGAGAATAGGATAGGATAGAGGATAGGATAGGATAGAGAATAGGATAGGATAGAGGAGAGGATAGGATAGAGGATAGGATAGGATAGAGGATAGGATAGGATAGATAATAGGATAGGATAGAGGATAGGATAGGGTACATGATAGGATAGGATTGAGGGTAGGATAGGATAGAGGATATTATAGAGGATAGGATAGGATAGAGGATAGGATAGGATAGAGGATAGGATAGGATAGAGGATAGGATAGGATAGAGGATAGGATAGGATAGAGGATAGGATAGGATAGAGGATAGGATAGGATACAGGATAGGATAGGATACAGGATAGGATAGGATAGAGGATAGGATAGGATAGAGGATAGGATAAGATAGAGGATATGATAGGATAGAGGATAGGATAGGATAGAGGATAGGATATAATAGAGGATATGATAGGATACATGATATTATAGGAAAGTCGATAGGTTATGATAGAGGATACGATATTATAGAGGATAGGATAGGATAAAGGATAGGATAGGATAGAGGATAGGATACGATAGAGGATAGGATAGGATAGGGGATAGGATAGGATAGAGGATAGGATAGGATATAGGATAGCATAGGATAGAGGATAGGATAGGATAGGATAGGATAGGGGATAGGATAGGATAGAGGATAGGATAGGATAGAGGATAGGATAGGATAGAGGATAGGACAAGATAGAGGATATGATAGGATAGAGGATAGGATAGGATAGAGGATAGGACAAGATAGAGGATATGATAGGATAGAGGATAGGATAGGATAGAGGATAGGATAGGATAGAAGATACGATAGGATATAGGATAGCATAGGATATAGGATAGAATAGGATAGGATAGAGGATAGGATAGGATAGAGGATAGGATAGGGTAGAGGATAGGATAGGATAGAGGATAGGATAGGATAGAGGATAGGATAGGATAGAGGATAGGATAGGATAGAGGATAGGATAGTATAGAGGATAGTATAGGATAGAGGATAGGATAGGATAGATGATAGGATAGGTTAGAGGATAGGATAGGATAGAGGATAGGATAGGATAAAGGATAGGATAGGATAGAGGATAGGATATAATAGAGGATAGGATAGGATAGAGGGTAGGATAGTATACAGAATAGGATATTATAGACGATAGGATAGGGTAAAGTATAGGATTGGTTAGAGGATTGGATAGGATAGTGGATAGGATAGGATGGATGATAGTATAGAGGATAGAATAAAGTAATGGATGGGATAGAGAATATTATAGCATAGAGGATAGGATAGGATAGAGGATAGGATAGGATAGAGGATAGGATAGGATAGAGGATAGGTTAGGATAGAGGATAGGATAGGATAGAGGATAAGATAGGATAGAGGATAGGATAGGATAGAGGATAGGATAGGATAGAGGATAGGATAGGATAGAGGATAGGATACGATAGAGGCTAGGATAGGATAGAGGATAGGATAGGATATAGGATAGAGGATAGGATAGCATAGAGGAGAGGATAGGATAGAGGATAGGATAGGATAGAGGATAGGATAGGATAGAGGATAGGATATGATAGAGGATAGGATAGCATAGAGGATAGGATAGGATAGAGGATAGGATAGGATAGAGGATAGGATAGGATAGAGGATAGGATAGGATAGAGGATAGGATAGAGGATAGGATAGAGGATAGAATAGGATAGAGAATAGGATAGGATAGAGGATAGGATAGGATTGAGGGTAGGATAGGATAGAGGATAGGATAGAGGATAGGATAGAGGATATTATAGAGGATAGGATAGGATAGAGGATAGGATAGGGTAGAGGATAGGATAGGATAGAGGATAGGATAGGATAGAGGATAGGATAGGGTAGAGGATAGGATAGGATAGAGGATAGGATAGTATAGAGGATAGTATAGGATAGAGGATAGGATAGGATAGATGATAGGATAGGTTAGAGGATAGGATAGGATAGAGGATAGGATAGGATAAAGGATAGGATAGGATAGAGGATAGGATATAATAGAGGATAGGATAGGATAGAGGGTAGGATAGTATACAGAATAGGATATTATAGACGATAGGATAGGGTAAAGTATAGGATTGGTTAGAGGATTGGATAGGATAGTGGATAGGATAGGATGGATGATAGTATAGAGGATAGAATAAAGTAATGGATGGGATAGAGAATATTATAGCATAGAGGATAGGATAGGATAGAGGATAGGATAGGATAGAGGATAGGATAGGATAGAGGATAGGTTAGGATAGAGGATAGGATAGGATAGAGGATAGGATAGGATAGAGGATAGGATAGGATAGAGGATAGCATACGATAGAGGATAGGATAGGGTAGAGGATAGGATAGGATAGAGGATAGGATAGGATAGAGGATAGGATATGATAGAGGATAGGATAGGGTAGAGGATAGGATAGGATAGAGGATAGGATAGGATAGAGGATAGAATATGATAGAGGATGGGATAGGATAGAGGATAGGATAGTATAGAGGATAGTATAGGATAGAGGATAGGATAGGATAGAGGAGAGGATAGGATAGAGGATAGGATAGGATAGAGGATAGGATAGAGGATAGGATAGGATAGAGGATAGGATAGGATAGAGGATAGGATAGGATAGAGGATAGGATAGGATAGAGGATAGGATAGAATAGAGGATACGATAGAGGATAGGATAGGATAGAGGATAGGATAGGATAGAGGATGGGATAGGATATAGGATAGGATAGCATAGAGGAGAGGATAGGATAGAGGATAGGATAGGATAGAGGATAGGATAGGATAGAGGATAGGATATGATAGAGGATAGGATAGCATAGAGGATAGGATAGTATAGAGGATAGTATAGGATAGAGGATAGGATACGATAGAGGATAGGATAGGATAGGATAGAGGATAGTATAGGATAGTGGATAGGATAGGATAGAGGATAGGATAGGATAGAGGATAGGATAGGATAGAGGATAGGATAGGATAGAGGATAGGATAGGATAGAGGATAGGATAGGATAGAGGATAGGATAGGGTAGAGGATAGGATAGGATAGAGGATAGGATAGGATAGAGGATAGGATATGATAGAGGATGGGATAGGATAGAGGACAGGATAGTATAGAGGATAGTATAGGATAGAGGATAGGATAGGATAGAGGATAGGATAGGATAGGATAGAGGATAGTATAGGATAGTGGATAGGATAGGATAGAGGATAGGATAAGATAGAGGATAGGATAGGATAGAGGATAGGATAGGATAGAGGATAGGATAGGATAGAGGATAGAATAGGATAGAGGATAGGATAGTATAGAGGATAGTATAGGATAGAGGATAGGATAGGATAGAGGATAGGATAGGATAGAGGATAGGATAGGATAGAGGATAGGATAGGATAGAGGATAGAATAGGATAGAGGATAGGATAGGATAGAGGATAGGATAGGGTAGAGGATAGGATAGGGTAGAGGATAGGATAGGATAGAGGATAGGATAGGATAGAGGATAGGATATGATAGAGGATAGGATAGGATAGAGGATAGGATAGGATAGAGGATACGATATGTTAGAGGATAGGAAAGAGGATAGGATATAATACAGTATAGGATAGGATTGAGTATAGGATGGGGTTGAGGATAGGATAGGGGATTGGATAGGATAGAGGATAGGATAGAGGATAGGATAGGATAGAGGATAGGATAGGATAGAGGATAGGATAGGATAGAGGATAGGATAGGATAGAGGATAGGATAGGATAGAGGATAGGATAGGATAGAGGATAGGATAGGATAGAGGATAGGATAGGATAGAGGATAGGATAGGATAGAGGATAGGATAGGATAGAGGATAGGATAGTATAGAGGATAGGATAGGATAGAGGATAGGACAGGATAGAGGATAGGATAGGATAAAGGATAGGATAGGATTGAGGATAGGATAGAGGATAGGATAGTAGATAGGCCAGAGGATAGGATAGGATAGAGGATAGGATAGGATAGAGGATAGGATATGATAGAGGATAGGATATGATAGAGGATAGGATAGCATAGAGGATAGGATAGGATAGAGGATAGGATAGGATAGAGGATAGGATAGGATAGAGGATAGGATAGGATAGGGGATAGGATAGGGTAGAGGATAGGATAGGATAGAGGATAGGATAGGATTGAGGATAGGATAGGATAAAGGATAGGATAGGATAGAGGATAAGATAGGATAGAGGATAGGATAGGATAGGATAGAGGATAGGATAGGATAGGATAGAGGATAGAGGATAGGATAGGATAGAGGATAGGATAGGATAGAGGATAGGATAGGATAGAGGATAGGATAGGATAGAGGATAGGATAGGATAGAGGATAGGATAGTATAGAGGATAGGATAGGATAGAGGATAGGATAGGATAGAGGATAGGATAGGATAGAGGATAGGATAGGATAGAGGATAGGATAGGATAGAGGATAGGATAGGATAGAGGATAGGATAGGATAGAGGATAGGATAGGATAGAGGATAGGATAGGATAGAGGATAGGATATGATAGAGGATAGGATATGATAGAGGATAGGATAGCATAGAGGATAGGATAGGATAGAGGATAGGATAGGATAGGATAGAGGATAGGATAGGATAGGATAGAGGATAGAGGATAGGATAGGATAGAGGATAGGATAGGATAGAGGATAGGATAGGATAGAGGATAGGATAGGATAGAGGATAGGATAGGATAGAGGATAGGATAGTATAGAGGATAGGATAGGATAGAGGATAGGATAGGATAGAGGATAGGATAGGATAAAGGATAGGATAGGATTGAGGATAGGATAGAGGATAGGATAGTAGATAGGCCAGAGGATAGGATAGGATAGAGGATAGGATAGGATAGAGGATAGGATATGATAGAGGATAGGATATGATAGAGGATAGGATAGCATAGAGGATAGGATAGGATAGAGGATAGGATAGGATAGAAGATAGGATAGGATAGAGGATAGGATAGGATAGAGGATAGGATAGGGTAGAGGATAGGATAGGATAGAGGATAGGATAGGATTGAGGATAGGATAGGATAAAGGATAGGATAGGATAGAGGATAAGATAGGATAGAGGATAGGATAGGATAGGATAGAGGATAGGATAGGATAGGATAGAGGATAGAGGATAGGATAGGATAGAGGATAGGATAGGATAGAGGATAGGATAGGATAGAGGATAGGATAGGATAGAGGATAGGATAGGATAGAGGATAGGATAGTATAGAGGATAGGATAGGATAGAGGATAGGATAGGATAGAGGATAGGATAGGATAGAGGATAGGATACGATAGAGGATAGGATAGGATAGAGGATAGGATAGGATAGAGGATAGGATAGGATAGAGGATAGGATAGGATAGAGGATAGGATAGGATAGAGGATAGGATATGATAGAGGATAGGATATGATAGAGGATAGGATAGCATAGAGGATAGGATAGGATAGAGGATAGGATAGGATAGGATAGAGGATAGGATAGGATAGGATAGAGGATAGAGGATAGGATAGGATAGAGGATAGGATAGGATAGAGGATAGGATAGGATAGAGGATAGGATAGGATAGAGGATAGGATAGGATAGAGGATAGGATAGGATAGAGGATAGGATAGAGGATAGGATAGAGGATAGAAAAGGATAGAGAATAGGATAGGATAGAGGATAGGATAGGATTGAGGGTAGGATAGGATAGAGGATAGGATAGAGGATAGGATAGAGGATATTATAGAGGATAGGATAGGATAGAGGATAGGATAGGGTAGAGGATAGGATAGGATAGAGGATAGGATAGGATAGAGGATAGGATAGGATAGAGGATAGGATAGGATAGAGGATAGGATAGTATAGAGGATAGTATAGGATAGAGGATAGGATAGGATAGATGATAGGATAGGTTAGAGGATAGGATAGGATAGAGGATAGGATAGGATAAAGGATAGGATAGGATAGAGGATAGGATATAATAGAGGATAGGATAGGATAGAGGGTAGGATAGTATACAGAATAGGATATTATAGACGATAGGATAGGGTAAAGTATAGGATTGGTTAGAGGATTGGATAGGATAGTGGATAGGATAGGATGGATGATAGTATAGAGGATAGAATAAAGTAATGGATGGGATAGAGAATATTATAGCATAGAGGATAGGATAGGATAGAGGATAGGATAGGATAGAGGATAGGATAGGATAGAGGATAGGTTAGGATAGAGGATAGGATAGGATAGAGGATAGGATAGGATAGAGGATAGGATAGGATAGAGGATAGCATACGATAGAGGATAGGATAGGGTAGAGGATAGGATAGGATAGAGGATAGGATAGGATAGAGGATAGGATATGATAGAGGATAGGATAGGGTAGAGGATAGGATAGGATAGAGGATAGGATAGGATAGAGGATAGAATATGATAGAGGATGGGATAGGATAGAGTATAGGATAGTATAGAGGATAGTATAGGATAGAGGATAGGATAGGATAGAGGAGAGGATAGGATAGAGGATAGGATAGGATAGAGGATAGGATAGAGGATAGGATAGGATAGAGGATAGGATAGGATAGAGGATAGGATAGGATAGAGGATAGGATAGGATAGAGGATAGGATAGAATAGAGGATACGATAGAGGATAGGATAGGATAGAGGATAGGATAGGATAGAGGATGGGATAGGATATAGGATAGGATAGCATAGAGGAGAGGATAGGATAGAGGATAGGATAGGATAGAGGATAGGATAGGATAGAGGATAGGATATGATAGAGGATAGGATAGCATAGAGGATAGGATAGTATAGAGGATAGTATAGGATAGAGGATAGGATACGATAGAGGATAGGATAGGATAGGATAGAGGATAGTATAGGATAGTGGATAGGATAGGATAGAGGATAGGATAGGATAGAGGATAGGATAGGATAGAGGATAGGATAGGATAGAGGATAGGATAGGATAGAGGATAGGATAGGATAGAGGATAGGATAGGGTAGAGGATAGGATAGGATAGAGGATAGGATAGGATAGAGGATAGGATATGATAGAGGATGGGATAGGATAGAGGACAGGATAGTATAGAGGATAGTATAGGATAGTGGATAGGATAGGATAGAGGATAGGATAGGATAGGATAGAGGATAGTATAGGATAGTGGATAGGATAGGATAGAGGATAGGATAAGATAGAGGATAGGATAGGATAGAGGATAGGATAGGATAGAGGATAGGATAGGATAGAGGATAGAATAGGATAGAGGATAGGATAGTATAGAGGATAGTATAGGATAGAGGATAGGATAGGATAGAGGATAGGATAGGATAGAGGATAGGATAGGATAGAGGATAGGATAGGATAGAGGATAGAATAGGATAGAGGATAGGATAGGATAGAGGATAGGATAGGGTAGAGGATAGGATAGGGTAGAGGATAGGATATGATAGAGGATAGGATAGGATAGAGGATAGGATATGATAGAGGATAGGATAGGATAGAGGATAGGATAGGATAGAGGATACGATATGTTAGAGGATAGGAAAGAGGATAGGATATAATACAGTATAGGATAGGATTGAGTATAGGATGGGGTTGAGGATAGGATAGGGGATTGGATAGGATAGAGGATAGGATAGAGGATAGGATAGGATAGAGGATAGGATAGGATAGAGGATAGGATAGGATAGAGGATAGGATAGGATAGAGGATAGGATAGGATAGAGGATAGGATAGGATAGAGGATAGGATAGGATAGAGGATAGGATAGGATAGAGGATAGGATAGGATAGAGGATAGGATAGTATAGAGGATAGGATAGGATAGAGGATAGGATAGGATAGAGGATAGGATAGGATAAAGGATAGGATAGGATTGCGGATAGGATAGAGGATAGGATAGTAGATAGGCCAGAGGATAGGATAGGATAGAGGATAGGATAGGATAGAGGATAGGATATGATAGAGGATAGGATATGATAGAGGATAGGATAGCATAGAGGATAGGATAGGATAGAGGATAGGATAGGATAGAGGATAGGATAGGATAGAGGATAGGATAGGATAGAGGATAGGATAGGGTAGAGGATAGGATAGGATAGAGGATAGGATAGGATTGAGGATAGGATAGGATAAAGGATAGGATAGGATAGAGGATAAGATAGGATAGAGGATAGGATAGGATAGGATAGAGGATAGGATAGGATAGGATAGAGGATAGAGGATAGGATAGGATAGAGGATAGGATAGGATAGAGGATAGGATAGGATAGAGGATAGGATAGGATAGAGGATAGGATATAATAGAGGATAGGATAGTATAGAGGATAGGATAGGATAGAGGATAGGATAGGATAGAGGATAGGATAGGATAGAGGATAGGATAGGATAGAGGATAGGATAGTATAGAGGATAGGATAGGATAGAGGATAGGATAGGATAGAGGATAGGATAGGATAGAGGATAGGATAGGATAGAGGATAGGATATGATAGAGGATAGGATATGATAGAGGATAGGATAGCATAGAGGATAGGATAGGATAGAGGATAGGATAGGATAGGATAGAGGATAGGATAGAGGATAGGATAGGATAGGATAGAGGATAGAGGATAGGATAGGATAGAGGATAGGATAGGATAGAGGATAGGATAGGATAGAGGATAGGATAGGATAGAGGATAGGATAGGATAGAGGATAGGATAGAGGATAGGATAGAGGATAGAATAGGATAGAGAATAGGATAGGATAGAGGATAGGATAGGATAGAGGATAGGATAGGATAGAGGAGAGGATAGGATAGAGGATAGGATAGGATAGAGGATAGGATAGGATAGATAATAGGATAGGATAGAGGATAGGATAGGGTACATGATAGGATAGGATTGAGGGTAGGATAGGATAGAGGATAGGATAGAGGATAGGATAGAGGATATTATAGAGGATAGGATAGGATAGAGGATAGGATAGAGGATAGGATAGGATAGAGGATAGGATAGGATAGAGGATAGGATAGGATACAGGATAGGATAGGATACAGGATAGGATAGGATAGAGGATAGGATAGGATAGAGGATAGGATAAGATAGAGGATATGATAGGATAGAGGATAGGATAGGATAGAGGATAGGATATAATAGAGGATATGATAGGATACATGATATTATAGGAAAGTCGATAGGTTATGATAGAGGATACGATATTATAGAGGATAGGATAGAGGATAGGATAGGATAGGATAGAGGATAGGATAGGATAGGATAGAGGATAGAGGATAGGATAGGATAGAGGATAGGATAGGATAGAGGATAGGATAGGATAGAGGATAGGATAGGATAGAGGATAGGATAGGATAGAGGATAGGATAGAGGATAGAATAGGATAGAGAATAGGATAGGATAGAGGATAGGATAGGATAGAGGATAGGATAGGATAGAGGAGAGGATAGGATAGAGGATAGGATAGGATAGAGGATAGGATAGGATAGATAATAGGATAGGATAGAGGATAGGATAGGGTACATGATAGGATAGGATTGAGGGTAGGATAGGATAGAGGATAGGATAGAGGATAGGATAGAGGATATTATAGAGGATAGGATAGGATAGAGGATAGGATAGGATAGAGGATAGGATAGGATAGAGGATAGGATAGGATACAGGATAGGATAGGATACAGGATAGGATAGGATAGAGGATAGGATAGGATAGAGGATAGGATAAGATAGAGGATATGATAGGATAGAGGATAGGATAGGATAGAGGATAGGATATAATAGAGGATATGATAGGATACATGATATTATAGGAAAGTCGATAGGTTATGATAGAGGATACGATATTATAGAGGATAGGATAGGATAGAGGATAGGATAGGATAGAGGATAGGATACGATAGAGGATAGGATAGGATAGGGGATAGGATAGGATAGAGGATAGGATAGGATATAGGATAGCATAGGATAGAGGATAGGATAGGATAGGATAGGGGATAGGATAGGATAGAGGATAGGATAGGATAGAGGATAGGATAGGATAGAGGATAGGATAGGGTAGAGAATAGGATAGGATAGAGGATAGGATAGTATTGAGGATAGGATAGGATAGAGGATAGGATAGGATAGAGGATAGGATAGGATAAAGGATAGGATAGGATTGAGGATAGGATAGAGGATAGGATAGTAGATAGGCCAGAGGATAGGATAGGATAGAGGATAGGATAGGATAGATAATAGGATAGGATAGAGGATAGGATAGGGTACATGATAGGATAGGATTGAGGGTAGGATAGGATAGAGGATAGGATAGAGGATAGGATAGAGGATATTATAGAGGATAGGATAGGATAGAGGATAGGATAGGATAGAGGATAGGATAGGATAGAGGATAGGATAGGATAGAGGATAGGATAGGATACAGGATAGGATAGGATACAGGATAGGATAGGATAGAGGATAGGATAGGATAGAGGATAGGATAAGATAGAGGATATGATAGGATAGAGGATAGGATAGGATAGAGGATAGGATATAATAGAGGATATGATAGGATACATGATATTATAGGAAAGTCGATAGGTTATGATAGAGGATACGATATTATAGAGGATAGGATAGCATAGAGGATAGGATAGGATAGAGGATAGGATAGGATAGGATAGAGGATAGGATAGGATAGGATAGAGGATAGAGGATAGGATAGGATAGAGGATAGGATAGGATAGAGGATAGGATAGGATAGAGGATAGGATAGGATAGAGGATAGGATAGGATAGAGGATAGGATAGAGGATAGAATAGGATAGAGAATAGGATAGGATAGAGGATAGGATAGGATAGAGGATAGGATAGGATAGAGGAGAGGATAGGATAGAGGATAGGATAGGATAGAGGATAGGATAGGATAGATAATAGGATAGGATAGAGGATAGGATAGGGTACATGATAGGATAGGATTGAGGGTAGGATAGGATAGAGGATAGGATAGAGGATAGGATAGAGGATATTATAGAGGATAGGATAGGATAGAGGATAGGATAGGATAGAGGATAGGATAGGATAGAGGATAGGATAGGATACAGGATAGGATAGGATACAGGATAGGATAGGATAGAGGATAGGATAGGATAGAGGATAGGATAAGATAGAGGATATGATAGGATAGAGGATAGGATAGGATAGAGGATAGGATATAATAGAGGATATGATAGGATACATGATATTATAGGAAAGTCGATAGGTTATGATAGAGGATACGATATTATAGAGGATAGGATAGGATAGAGGATAGGATAGGATAGAGGATAGGATACGATAGAGGATAGGATAGGATAGGGGATAGGATAGGATAGAGGATAGGATAGGATATAGGATAGCATAGGATAGAGGATAGGATAGGATAGGATAGGGGATAGGATAGGATAGAGGATAGGATAGGATAGAGGATAGGATAGGATAGAGGATAGGATAGGGTAGAGAATAGGATAGGATAGAGGATAGGATAGTATTGAGGATAGGATAGGATAGAGGATAGGATAGGATAGAGGATAGGATAGGATAAAGGATAGGATAGGATTGAGGATAGGATAGAGGATAGGATAGTAGATAGGCCAGAGGATAGGATAGGATAGAGGATAGGATATGATAGAGGATAGGATATGATAGAGGATAGGATATGATAGAGGATAGGATAGCGTAGAGGATAGGATAGGATAGAGGATAGGATAGGATAGAGGATAGGATAGGATAGAGGATAGGATAGGATAGAGGATAGGATAGGGTAGAGGATAGGATAGGATAGAGGATAGGATAGGATTGAGGATAGGATAGGATAAAGGATAGGATAGGATAGAGGATAAGATAGGATACAGGATAGGATAGGATAAAGGATAGGATAGGATAGAGGATAGGATAGGATAGAGGATAGGATAGGATACAGGATAGGATAGGATACAGGATAGGATAGGATAGAGGATAGGATAGGATAGAGGATAGGATAAGATAGAGGATATGATAGGATAGAGGATAGGATAGGATAGAGGATAGGATATAATAGAGGATATGATAGGATACATGATATTATAGGAAAGTCGATAGGTTATGATAGAGGATACGATATTATAGAGGATAGGATAGGATAGAGGATAGGATAGGATAGAGGATAGGATACGATAGAGGATAGGATAGGATAGGGGATAGGATAGGATAGAGGATAGGATAGGATATAGGATAGCATAGGATAGAGGATAGGATAGGATAGGATAGGGGATAGGATAGGATAGAGGATAGGATAGGATAGAGGATAGGATAGGATAGAGGATAGGATAGGGTAGAGAATAGGATAGGATAGAGGATAGGATAGTATTGAGGATAGGATAGGATAGAGGATAGGATAGGATAGAGGATAGGATAGGATAAAGGATAGGATAGGATTGAGGATAGGATAGAGGATAGGATAGTAGATAGGCCAGAGGATAGGATAGGATAGAGGATAGGATAGGATAGAGGATAGGATATGATAGAGGATAGGATATGATAGAGGATAGGATAGCGTAGAGGATAGGATAGGATAGAGGATAGGATAGGATAGAGGATAGGATAGGATAGAGGATAGGATAGGATAGAGGATAGGATAGGGTAGAGGATAGGATAGGATAGAGGATAGGATAGGATTGAGGATAGGATAGGATAAAGGATAGGATAGGATAGAGGATAAGATAGGATACAGGATAGGATAGGATAAAGGATAGGATTGAGGATAGGATAGAGGATAGGATAGTGGATAGGATAGAGGATAGGATAGGATAGAATATAGGATAGTATAGATGATAGTATAGGATACAGGATAGGATAGGATAGAGGAAATTATAGAGTAGAGGATAGGATAGGATAGAGGATAGAATAGGATAGAGGATAGGATAGGATAGAGGATAGGATAGGGTAGAGAATAGGATAGGATAGAGGATAGGATAGGATAGAGGATAGGATAGTATAGAGGATAGGATAGGATAGAGGATAGGATAGGATAGAGGATAGGATAGGATAGAGGATAGGATAGGATAGAGGATAGGATAGGATAGAGGATAGGATAGGATAGAGGATAGAATATGATAGAGGATAGGATATGATAGAGGATAGGATAGCATAGAGGATAGGATAGGATAGAGGATAGGATAGGATAGAGGATAGGATAGGATAGAGGATAGGATAGGATAGAGGAGAGGATAGGATAGAGGATAGGATAGGATAGAGGATAGGATAGGATAGATAATAGGATAGGATAGAGGATAGGATAGGGTACATGATAGGATAGGATTGAGGGTAGGATAGGATAGAGGATAGGATAGAGGATAGGATAGAGGATATTATAGAGGATAGGATAGGATAGAGGATAGGATAGGATAGAGGATAGGATAGGATAGAGGATAGGATAGGATAGAGGATAGGATAGGATACAGGATAGGATAGGATACAGGATAGGATAGGATAGAGGATAGGATAGGATAGAGGATAGGATAAGATAGAGGATATGATAGGATAGAGGATAGGATAGGATAGAGGATAGGATATAATAGAGGATATGATAGGATACATGATATTATAGGAAAGTCGATAGGTTATGATAGAGGATACGATATTATAGAGGATAGGATAGCATAGAGGATAGGATAGGATAGAGGATAGGATAGGATAGGATAGAGGATAGGATAGGATAGGATAGAGGATAGAGGATAGGATAGGATAGAGGATAGGATAGGATAGAGGATAGGATAGGATAGAGGATAGGATAGGATAGAGGATAGGATAGGATAGAGAATAGGATAGGATAGAGGATAGGATAGAGGATAGGATAGAGGATAGAATAGGATAGAGAATAGGATAGGATAGAGGATAGGATAGGATAGAGAATAGGATAGGATAGAGGAGAGGATAGGATAGAGGATAGGATAGGATAGAGGATAGGATAGAGGATAGGATAGGATAGATAATAGGATAGGATAGAGGATAGGATAGGGTACATGATAGGATAGGATTGAGGGTAGGATAGGATAGAGGATAGGATAGAGGATAGGATAGAGGATATTATAGAGGATAGGATAGGATAGAGGATAGGATAGGATAGAGGATAGGATAGGATAGAGGATAGGATAGGATAGAGGATAGGATAGGATAGAGGATAGGATAGGATACAGGATAGGATAGGATACAGGATAGGATAGGATAGAGGATAGGATAGGATAGAGGATAGGATAAGATAGAGGATATGATAGGATAGAGGATAGGATAGGATAGAGGATAGGATATAATAGAGGATATGATAGGATACATGATATTATAGGAAAGTCGATAGGTTATGATAGAGGATACGATATTATAGAGGATAGGATAGGATAAAGGATAGGATAGGATAGAGGATAGGATACGATAGAGGATAGGATAGGATAGGGGATAGGATAGGATAGAGGATAGGATAGGATATAGGATAGCATAGGATAGAGGATAGGATAGGATAGGATAGGATAGGGGATAGGATAGGATAGAGGATAGGATAGGATAGAGGATAGGATAGGATAGAGGATAGGACAAGATAGAGGATATGATAGGATAGAGGATAGGATAGGATAGAGGATAGGACAAGATAGAGGATATGATAGGATAGAGGATAGGATAGGATAGAGGATAGGATAGGATAGAAGATACGATAGGATATAGGATAGCATAGGATAGAGGATAGAATAGGATAGGATAGAGGATAGGATAGGATAGAGGATAGGATAGGGTAGAGGATAGGATAGGATAGAGGATAGGATAGGATAGAGGATAGGATAGGATAGAGGATAGGATAGGATAGAGGATAGGATAGTATAGAGGATAGTATAGGATAGAGGATAGGATAGGATAGATGATAGGATAGGTTAGAGGATAGGATAGGATAGAGGATAGGATAGGATAAAGGATAGGATAGGATAGAGGATAGGATATAATAGAGGATAGGATAGGATAGAGGGTAGGATAGTATACAGAATAGGATATTATAGACGATAGGATAGGGTAAAGTATAGGATTGGTTAGAGGATTGGATAGGATAGTGGATAGGATAGGATGGATGATAGTATAGAGGATAGAATAAAGTAATGGATGGGATAGAGAATATTATAGCATAGAGGATAGGATAGGATAGAGGATAGGATAGGATAGAGGATAGGATAGGATAGAGGATAGGTTAGGATAGAGGATAGGATAGGATAGAGGATAAGATAGGATAGAGGATAGGATAGGATAGAGGATAGGATAGGATAGAGGATAGGATAGGATAGAGGATAGGATACGATAGAGGCTAGGATAGGATAGAGGATAGGATAGGATATAGGATAGAGGATAGGATAGGATAGAGGATAGGATAGGATAGAGGATAGGATAGGATAGAGGCTAGGATAGGATAGAGGATAGGATAGGATATAGGATAGAGGATAGGATAGGATAGAGGATAGGATAGGATAGAGGATAGGATAGGATAGAGGATAGGATAGGATAGAGGATAGGATAGAGGATAGGATAGGATAGAGGATAGGATAGGATAGAGGATAGGATAGGATAGAGGATAGGATAGGATAGAAGATAGGATAGGATAGAGGATAGGGTAGGATTCAGGATAGGATAGGGTACAGGATAGGATAGGATAGAGGATAGGATAGGATAGAGGCTAGGATAGGATAGAGGATAGGATAGGATATAGGATAGACGATAGGATAGGATAGAGGATAGGATAGGATAGAGGATAGGATAGGATAGAGGATAGGATAGGATAGAGGATAGGATAGGATAGAGGATAGGATAGGATAGAGGATAGGATAGGATAGGGGATAGGATAGGATAGAGGATAGGATAGGATAAAGGATACGATAGGATAGAGGATAGGATAGGATAGAGGATAGGATAGGATAGAGGATAGGATAGGATAGAGGATAGGATAGGATAGACGATAGTATAGGATAGAGGATAGGATAGGATAGAGGAGAGGATAGGATAGAGGATAGGATAGGATAGAGGATAGGATAGGATAGAGGATAGGATAGGATAGGATAGAGGATAGGATAGGATAGAGGATAGGATAGGGTAGAGGATAGGATAGGATAGAGGATAGGATAGGATAGAGGATAGGATAGGGTAGAGGATAGGATAGGATAGAGGATAGGATAGGATAGAGAATAGGACATGATAGAGGATAGGATAACATAGAGGATATGATAGGATAGATGATATTATAGGAAAGTGGATAGGTTATGATAGAGGATACGATATTATAGAGGATAGGATAGGATAGAGGATAAGATAGGATAGAGGATAGGATAGGATAGAGGATCGGATAGGATATAGGATAGCATAGGATAGAGGATAGGATAGGATAGGATAGGGGATAGGATAGGATAGAGGATAGGATAGGATAGAGGATAGGATAGGATAGAGGATAGGACAAGATAGAGGATATGATAGGATAGAGGATAGGATATGATAGAGGATACGGTATGTTAGAGGATAGGATATGATAGAGGATACGGTATGTTAGAGGATAGGAAAGAGGATAGGATATAATACAGTATAGGATAGGATTGAGTATAGGATGGGTTAGAGGATAGGATAGGGGATAGGATAGGATAGAGGATAGGATAGTATACAGAATAGGATAGGATAGAGGATAGGATAGGGTAAAGGATAGGATTGGTTAGAGGATAGGATAGGATAGTGGATAGGATAGGATGGATGATAGTATAGAGGATAGAATAACGTAATGGATGGGATAGAGAATATTATAGCATAGAGGATAGGATAGGATAGAGGATAGGATATGATAGAGGATGGGATAGGATAGAGGATAGGATAGTATAGAGGATAGTATAGGATAGAGGATAGGATAGGATAGAGGATAGGATAGGATAGAGGATAGGATATTATAAAGGATAGGATAGAGTATAGGGGATAGCATAGAGGATAGGATATGACAGAGGATAGGATAGGATAGAGGATAGGATAGGATAGATGATAGGATAGGATAGAGGATAGGATAAGATAGAGGATAGGATCGGATAGAGAATAGAATAGGGGATTGGATAGGAGAGAGGATAGGATAGGATAGAGGATAGGATACGATAGAGGATACGATAGGATAGGATAGAGGGTAGGATAGGATAGATGATAAGATAGGATAGAGGATTGGATAGGATGGAGGATAGGATATGATAGAGGATAGGATATGATAGAGGATAAGATAGGATAGAGGATAGGATAGGATAGATGATAGGATATTATAGAGGATAGGATAGAGTATAGGATAGGATAGAGGATAGGATATGATAGAGGATAGGATAGGATAGAGGATAGGATAGGATAGATGATAGGATAGGATAGAGGATAGGATAAGATAGAGGATAGGATCGGATAGAGAATAGATTAGGGGATTGGATAGGAGAGAGGATAGGATAGGATAGAGGATGGGATAGGATAGAGGATAGGATAGGATCGAGGATAGGATAGGATAGAGGATAGCATAGAATAGAGGATAGGATAGAGGATAGGATAGGATAGAGGATAGGATAGGATAGAGGAGAGGATAGGATACAGGATAGGATAGGATAGAGGATAGGATGGGATAGAGGATAGGATATGATAGAGGATAGGATAGGATAGAGGATAGGATAGTATAGAGGATAGTATAGGATAGAGGATAGGATAGGATAGAGGATAGAATAGGATAGACGATAGGATAGGATAGAGGATAGGATAGGATAGAGGATAGGATAGGATAGGATAGAGGATAAGATAGGATAGAGGATAGGATAGGATAGAGGATAGGATAGGATAGAGGATAGGATAGGATAGAGGATAGTATAGGATAGAGGATAGGATAGGATAGAGGATAGGATAGGATAGAGGATAGGATAGGATATAGGATAGGATAGGATAGAGGATAGGATAGGATAGAGGATAGGATAGGATAGAGGATAGGATAGGATAGAGGATAGGGTACGATAGAGGATAGGATAGGATAGAGGATAGGATAGGGTAGAGGATAGGATAGGATAGAGGATAGGATAGGATAGAGGATAGGATAGAGGATGGGATAGAGGATAGGATAGGATAGAGGATAGGATAGGATAGAGGATAGAATAGGATAGGGGATAGGATAGGATAGAGGATAGGATAGGATAGAGGATAGGATAGGATAGAGGATAGGATAGGGTAGAGGGTAGGATAGGATAGGATAGAGGATTGGGTATGATAGAGGATAGGATAGGATAGAGGATAGGATAGTATAGAGGATAGTATAGGATAGAGGATAGGATAGGATAGAGGAGAGGATAGGATAGAGGATAGGATAGGATTGAGGATAGGATAGGATAGAGGATAGGATAGGATAGAGGATAGGATAGGATAGACGATAGGATATAATAGAGGATAGGATAGGATAGAGGATAGGATAGGATAGAGGATAGGATAGGATAGAGGATAGGATAGGATAGAGGATAGGATAGGATAGAGGATAGGATAGGATAGAGGATAGGATAGGATACAGGATAGGATAGGATAGAGGATAGGATATGATAGAGGATAGGATAGGATAGAGGATAGGATAGGATAGAGGATAGGATAGGATAGAGGATAGGATAGGATAGAGGATAGGATATGATAGAGGATAGGATAGGATAGAGGATAGGATAGGATAGAGGATAGGATAGGATAGAGGATAGGATAGGATAGAGGATAGGATAGGGTAGAGGGTAGGATAGGATAGGATAGAGGATAGGATATGATAGAGGATAGGATAGGATAGAGGATAGGATAGTATAGAGGATAGTATAGGATAGAGGATAGGATAGGATAGAGGATAGGATAGGATAGAGGAGAGGATAGGATAGAGGATAGGATAGGATTGAGGATAGGATAGGATAGAGGATAGGATAGGATAGAGGATAGGATAGTATAGAGGATAGTATAGGATAGAGGATAGGATAGGATAGAGGATAGGATAGGGTAGAGGGTAGGATAGGATAGGATAGAGGATAGGATAGGATAGAGGATAGGATAGGATAGAGGAGAGGATAGGATAGAGGATAGGATAATATAGAGGATAGGATAGGATAGAGGATAGGATAGGGTAGAGGATAGGATAGGATAGAGGATAGGATAGGATTGAGTATAGGATAGGATAGAGGATAGGATAGGGGATTGGATAGGATAGAGGATAGGATAGGATAGAGGATAGGATAGTATACAGAATAGGATAGGATAGAGGATAGGATAGGGTAAAGGATAGGATTGGTTAGAGGATAGGATAGGATAGTGGATAGGATAGGATGGATGATAGTATAGAGGATAGAATAACGTAATGGATGGGATAGAGAATATTATAGCATAGAGGATAGGATAGGATAGAGGATGGGACAGGATAGAGGATAGGATAGTATAGAGGATAGTATAGGATAGAGGATAGGATAGGATAGAGGAGAGGGTAGGATAGAGGATAGGATAGGATAGAGGATGGGATAGGATAGAGGATAGGATAGGATAGAGGATAGGATAGGATAGAGGATAGGATAGAATAGAGGATACGATAGAGGATAGGATAGGGTAGAGGATAGGATAGGATAGAGGATAGGATCGGATATAGGATAGGATAGGATAGAGGAGAGGATAGGATAGAGGATAGGATAGGATAGAGGATAGGATAGGATAGAGGATAGGATATGATAGAGGATAGGATAGCACAGAGGATAGGATAGTATAGAGGATAGTATAGGATAGAGGATAGGATAGGATAGAGGATAGGATAGGATAGAGGATAGGATAGGATAGAGGATAGGATAGGATAGAGGATAAGATAGGATAGAGGATAGGATAGAGGATAGGATAGAGGATAGGATAGGATAGAGGATAGGATAGGATAGAGGATATGATAGGATAGAGGATAGGATACGATAGAAGATAGGATAGGGTAGAGGATAGGATAGGATAGAGGATAGGATAGGATAGAGGATAGGATATGATAGAGGATGGGATAGGATAGAGGATAGGATAGTATAGAGGATAGTATAGGATAGAGGATAGGATAGGATAGAGGATAGGATAGGATAGAGGATAGGATAGGATAGAGGATAGCATAGGATAGAGGATAGGATAGGATAGAGGATAGGATAGAATAGAGGATACGATAGAGGATAGGATAGGATAGAGGATAGGATAGGATAGAGGATAGGATAGGATAGAGGATAGGATAGGATATAGGATAGGATAGGATAGTGGATAGTATAGGATAGAGGATAGGATAGGATAGAGGATAGGATAGGATAGAGGATAGGATAGGATAGAGGATAGGATAGGATAGAGGATAGGATAGGATAGAGGATAGGTTAGGATAGAGGATAGGATAGGATAGAGGATAGGATAGGATAGACGATAGTATAGGATAGAGGATAGGATAGGATAGAGGATAGGATAGGATAGAATAGAGGATAGGATAGGATAGTGGATAGTATAGGATAGAGGATAGGATAGGATAGAGGATAGGATAGGATAGAGGATAGGATAGGATAGTGGATAGTATAGGATAGAGGATAGGATAGGATAGAGGATAGGATAGGATAGAGGATAGGATAGGATAGAGGATAGGATAGGATAGAGGATAGGATAGGATAGAGGATAGGTTAGGATAGAGGATAGGATAGGATAGAGGATAGGATAGGATAGAGGATAGGATAGGATAGAGGATAGGATAAGATTGAGGATAGGATAGGATAGAGGATAGGATTGGATACAGGATAGGATAGGATAGAGGATAGGATAGGATAGAGGATACGGTATGTTAGAGGATAGGAAAGAGGATACGATAGGATTGAGTATAGGATGGGATAGAGGATAGGATAGGGGATTGGATAGGATAGAGGATAGGATAGGATAGAGGATAGGATAGTATACAGAATAGGATAGGATAGAGGATAGGATAGGGTAAAGGATAGGATTGGTTAGAGGATAGGATAGGATATTGGATAGGATAGGATGGATGATAGTATAGAGGATAGAATAACGTAATGGATGGGATAGAGAATATTATAGCATAGAGGATAGGATAGGATAGAGGATAGGATAGGATAGAGGATAGGATAGGATAGAGGATAGGATAGGATAGAGGATAGGATAGGATAGAGGATAGGATAGGATAGAGGATAGGATAGAATAGAGGATACGATAGAGGATAGGATAGGATAGAGGATAGGATAGGATAGAGGATAGGATAGGATATAGGATAGGATAGGATAGTGGATAGTATTGGATAGAGGATAGGATAGGATAGAGGATAGGATAGGATAGAGGATAGGATAGGATAGAGGATAGGATAGGATAGAGGATAGGATAGGATAGAGGATAGGATAGGATAGAGGCTAGGATAGGATAGAGGATAGGATAGGATAGAGGATAGGATATGATAGAGGATAGGATAGGATAGAGGATAGGATAGGGTAGAGGGTAGGATAGGATAGGATAGAGGATAGGATATGATAGAGGATAGGATAGGATAGAGGATAGGATAGTATAGAGGATAGGATAGGATAGAGGATAGGATAGGATAAAGGATAGGATAGGATAGAGAATAGGATAGGATAGAGGATAGGATAGGATAGAGGATAGGATAGAGGATGGGATAGGATAGAGGATAGGATAGGATAGAGGATATGATAGGGTAGAGGATAGGATAGGATAGAGGATAGGTTAGGATAGAGGATAGGATAGAGGATGGGATAGGATAGAGGATAGGATAGGATAGAGGATATGATAGGATAGAGGATAGGATAGGATAGGATAGAGGATAGGATAGGATAGAGGATAGGATAGGATAGAGGATAGGATAGGATAGAGGATAGGATAGGATAGAGGATAGGATAGGATAGAGGATAGGATAGGATAGAGGATAGGATAGGATAGAGGATAGGATAAGATTGAGGATAGGATAGGATAGAGGATAGGATAGGGTAAAGAATAGGATTGGTTAGAGGATAGGATAGGATATTGGATAGGATAGGATGGATGATAGTATAGAGGATAGAATAACGTAATGGATGGGATAGAGAATATTATAGCATAGAGGATAGGATAGGATAGAGGATAGGATAGGATAGAGGATAGAATAGGATAGAGGATAGGATAGGATAGAGGATAGGATAGGATAGAGGATGGGATAGGATAGAGGATAGGATAGGGTAGAGGGTAGGATAGGATAGGATAGAGGATAGGATATGATAGAGGATAGGATAGGATAGAGGATAGGATAGTATAGAGGATAGGATAGGATAGAGGATAGGATAGGATAAAGGATAGGATAGGATAGAGAATAGGATAGGATAGAGGATAGGATAGGATAGAGGATATGATAGGGTAGAGGATAGGATAGGATAGAGGATAGGTTAGGATAGAGGATAGGATAGAGGATGGGATAGGATAGAGGATAGGATAGGATAGAGGATATGATAGGATAGAGGATAGGATAGGATAGGATAGAGGATAGGATAGGATAGAGGATAGGATAGGATAGAGGATAGGATAGGATAGAGGATATGATAGGGTAGAGGATAGGATAGGATAGAGGATAGGTTAGGATAGAGGATAGGATAGAGGATGGGATAGGATAGAGGATAGGATAGGATAGAGGATATGATAGGATAGAGGATAGGATAGGATAGGATAGAGGATAGGATAGGATAGAGGATAGGATAGGATAGAGGATAGGATAGGATAGAGGATAGGATAGGATAGAGGATAGGATAGGATAGAGGATAGGATAGGATAGAGGATAGGATAAGATTGAGGATAGGATAGGATAGAGGATAGGATAGGGTAAAGGATAGGATTGGTTAGAGGATAGGATAGGATATTGGATAGGATAGGATGGATGATAGTATAGAGGATAGAATAACGTAATGGATGGGATAGAGAATATTATAGCATAGAGGATAGGATAGGATAGAGGATAGGATAGGATAGAGGATAGAATAGGATAGAGGATAGGATAGGATAGAGGATAGGATAGGATAGAGGATGGGATAGGATAGAGGATAGGATAGGGTAGAGGGTAGGATAGGATAGGATAGAGGATAGGATATGATAGAGGATAGGATAGGATAGAGGATAGGATAGTATAGAGGATAGGATAGGATAGAGGATAGGATAGGATAAAGGATAGGATAGGATAGAGAATAGGATAGGATAGAGGATAGGATAGGATAGAGGATAGGATAGAGGATGGGATAGGATAGAGGATAGGATAGGATAGAGGATATGATAGGGTAGAGGATAGGATAGGATAGAGGATAGGTTAGGATAGAGGATAGGATAGAGGATGGGATAGGATAGAGGATAGGATAGGATAGAGGATATGATAGGATAGAGGATAGGATAGGATAGGATAGAGGATAGGATAGGATAGAGGATAGGATAGGATAGAGGATAGGATAGGATAGAGGATAGGATAGGATAGAGGATAGGATAGGATAGAGGATAGGATAGGATAGAGGATAGGATAAGATTGAGGATAGGATAGGATAGAGGATAGGATAGGGTAAAGGATAGGATTGGTTAGAGGATAGGATAGGATATTGGATAGGATAGGATGGATGATAGTATAGAGGATAGAATAACGTAATGGATGGGATAGAGAATATTATAGCATAGAGGATAGGATAGGATAGAGGATAGGATAGGATAGAGGATAGGATAGGATAGAGGATAGGATAGGATAGAGGATAGGATAGGATAGAGGATAGGATAGGATAGAGGATAGGATAGGATAGAGGATAGGATAGAATAGAGGATACGATAGAGGATAGGATAGGATAGAGGATAGGATAGGATAGAGGATAGGATAGGATAGAGGATAGGATAGGATAGAGGATAGGATAGGATAGAGGATAGGATAGGATATAGGATAGGATAGGATAGAGGATAGGATAGGATTGAGGATAGGATAGGATACAGGATAGGATAGGATAGAGGAGAGGATAGGATAGGATAGAGGATAGGATAGAGGATAGGATAGAGGATAGGATAGGATAGAGGATAGGATAGGATAGAGGATAGGATAGGATAGAGGATAGGATAGGATAGAGGATACGATAGGATAGAGCATAGGATAGGATAGAGGATAGGATAGGATAGAGGATAGGATAGGATAGAGGATAGGATAGGATAGAGGATAGGATAGGATAGAGGATAGGATAGGATAGAGGATAGGATAGGATAGAGGATAGGATAGGATAGAGGATAGGATAGGATAGAGGATAGGATAGGATAGAGGATAGGATAGGATAGAGGATACGGTATGTTAGAGGATAGGAAAGAGGATACGATATAATACAGTATAGGATAGGATTGAGTATAGGATGGGATAGAGGATAGGATAGGGGATTGGATAGGATAGAGGATAGGATAGGGGATTGGATAGGATAGAGGATAGGATAGGATAGAGGATAGGATAGAGGATGGGATAGGATAGAGGATAGGATAGTATAGAGGATAGGATAGTATAGAGGATAGGATACGATAGAGGATACGATAGGATAGGTTAGAGGATAGGATACGATAGAGGATACGATAGGATAGGATAGAGGATAGGATAGGATATAGGATAGGATATGATAGAGGATAGGATATGATAGAGGATAGGATAGGATAGAGGATAGGATAGGATAGATGATAGGATAGGATAGAGGATAGGATAAGATAGAGGATAGGATAGGATAGAGGATAGGATAGGATAGAGGATAGGATCGGATAGAGGATAGGATAGGGGATTGGATAGAATAAAGGATAGGATAGGATAGAGGATAGGATAGAGGATAGGATAAGATAGGATAGAGTATAGGATAGGATAGAGGATAGGATAGGATAGAATAGAGGATAGGATAGGATAGTGGATAGTATAGGATAGAGGATAGGATAGGATAGAGGATAGGATAGGATAGAGGATGGGATGGCGTGGCAGGGTAGCCAGGAGGTGGCCCGCCTCCGCGAGCAGAACGCGGCCCTCGCGAAGGAGGCGGGTGACCTCCGGGCGAGGCTCCGGTCAATGGAGGCCGGGCGGCGGGCGAACACCGACAGCGGTCGCCGGGCGGGACATGCGCCAATAGGGGAAGCGCCCCCCGCCTCCTCGACAGCGGGGGTCCGTACGCGGGGGATGGAGGCGATGGGACCGTCGGGGGAGGGAGCGGGAGTTTTGGACTCCGAAGCCCTGCTTCTCCGGGTCGGCGCGCTGATAACGGCCAGGAACCGGGAGCTAGAGGCCCGGATGGAGGAGCGGTTCCGGACGATTCTGGCCGGGTTGGCCCCGGCCCTCCGGGCGGAGGGTAAATCGGCGCGCGAGGCGACGCCGGTGGCTTCTCTGCCGGCGACGTCTGTCACCAAGGGGACTGGACCGGTGGTCGTGTCCAACGTGAGGGTGGTGCCCCCCGTTATCATTCCGCCACCGGTCGTCCCGGCCTCGTGGATGGAGGTGACGAGCAAGGCGGCGAAGAGGGCCAAGAAGAAGATGGCCGCGGAGGAGGCTGCGGCGAGAGCAGCCGCGGCCGAGGCAGCTGCCGCCGCTTCACGGCTGCAGGCTGCGAGGGAGCCGAGGGCGGCGGGCGGCGCACGAGTGCAGGGCGGCGCGAGCGCGGCGAAGCCCGCCGCCGGGAGGGACGGTGGCCTGGGACGCACCCCCAGAACGGGAGCAGTGGCCATCACCATCCCCGAGAGCTGCAAGCTCACTTATTCGGAGGTGATGGCCAGGGCAAAAGAGAGGGTGGACCTCAAGGCTATCGGGATCGAGTCGGGGGTGCTTCCCAGGCGGTCGAAAACCGGCGGGATCCTCCTGGAGGTCAGGGGCACGGGGTGCCAGGAGAAGGCACGGGCCCTCTCCGGGAGGATCGCCGAGGCGCTTGGGGGGACCGGGGTTAAGGTCTCCCAGGCGGTCAAGCGCGGCGAGGTGCGCGTGGCGGGCCTGGACGACTCGGTGTCGCCCGGGGACGTAGCGGCGGCGCTGGCGGCGGCGGGGGGGTGTTCCGCGGCGGAGTTCCGGGTCGGCGAGATCCGCAGACCCGCCTCGGAGCAGGCGCTGGGCTCCTGTTGGGCCCAGGGCCCCCTCGCGGCCGTCAAGAAAGTGTTGGCGGGAGGCCGGCTGCTGGTCGGCTGGTCCTCGGCCCGCGTCGAGGCGCTGAGGGAGCGGCCCCTCCAATGCTTCCGTTGTTTGGAGACGGGGCACACGCGGGCGACATGCAAGAGCGCGGTCGACAGAGGCGCGATGTGCTACCGCTGCGGGGCGGCGGAGCACCGGGCTTCGGCCTGTAAGGCCGCCCCCAGGTGTCCGCTCTGCGCGGACCTGGGGAGACCATCGGGCCATAGATTCGGGGCCAAAGCGTGTGCCCCGGCTCCCAAGAGGGGCCGCGCGGCGACGAAAGAGAAGGGCGCGTCTGGGGCTGCATCCGCGCAGCGGCCGCAGACGGCGCCGGGGGCCCGGACCTCCCAGGGAGGGGACTCTGCAGAGCCCATGTTAGAGTAGGTACTTTTAATCCTACTCCGGTTCTGCAGGCGAACCTCAACCACTCGCGCGCGGCACAGGACCTGTTTGTCCAAGCCGTGCGCGAGTGGGGGGCTGGGCTGGCAGTTGCGGCGGAGCCGTACGCAATCCCCGAACACCCCTTCTGGGTGGGGGACGAGATCGGCTCCGTAGTAATAGTGGCGGGAAGCCGCCCCGGGTCCCCGTCGGTCTCCCTTCTGGAGCGGGGCGAGGGATTCGTGGCGGTGCAATGGGGGGACATCGCGGTTGTCGGGATCTACATCTCGCCGAGCTGTGGCCTCGATCAATTTCGGGGGTTCCTGGGCGGGCTGAACAGCTGCATCGCGCGGTGCAGCGCCCGCCCGGTTCTCGTTTTGGGAGACTTCAATGCCCACGCGGTATCGTGGGGGAGTCCCAGGACGACCACTAGGGGTAGCGAGGTGTTAACCTGGGCGGCCGGCCTGGATCTCCGGTTGATTAACCGGGGATCCACGCCGACGTGCGTGCGTCCGCAGGGGGTCTCGATTGTCGACCTGACATGGGGGACTCCCTCGGCCGTGCGCCGGGTGTCGGGATGGAGGGTGGCCGAGGAGATAGAGATTGCGTCAGACCATACGCCCATCGTCATGGACGTGTGGCCCACCCTCCACGCGCGGGATTCCCGGCCGGGCCGGGGGGACCGACGGCCGCGATGGGCCTTGAAGCGGCTGGACGCGGACGCGTTCGGGGCCGCGGTAGCCGCGGCGACATGGACGGGGCCGGCCCTGTCCGAGCTGGCGCCTGCGCAAGGGGCGAGGCGGCTGCGGGAGGTAATGACGGCGGTGTGCGACACCGCCATGCCCCGCAGCCGGTTCGCCCCCAGGAGGGCGGCGTACTGGTGGTCCGCCGGCATTGCGGAGCTCCGGCGTGCCTGCAATGCCGCGCGGCGTCGGTACGGCCGAGCGCGTAGGAGGCGCGACGACGAGGAGGCGACGGCGAGGCTCGGCGGGGAGTACCGAGCCGCGCTCGGGGTTCTCCGCAGGGCTATCGCGCGGGCCAAGGCCGACGCGTGGTCGGAGCTCGTCGGCACGGTGGACTCCGATCCATGGGGGCGCCCGTACAAGCTTGTCATGAACAAGCTGCGCGCGTGGGCGCCTCCGGTGACGGAGTCGATGGACCCCCACCTGCTCGAGGGAGTGGTGGCGTCCCTCTTCCCGCGAGAGGGGGGACAACTGCGCCGCTCCCATTGGGAACAGGAGCCTCTCTCCTGGTCCGCAGAGTGGGAGGTGTCGGCCGGCGAGCTGGGTGAGGCGATGGCCAGGGCGCGGCGGGTGGGCCGCAAGGCCCCGGGCCCGGACGGGGTGCCGGGCCGCGCGTTGGTCTTGGCCCTGGAGGGGGGACTCGCCGCCGAACTCCGGCAGCTGTATAACGGCTGTCTGAGGGAGGGGGTGTTCCCCACGGAGTGGAAGTCGGGCAGGTTGGTCCTCCTTCCGAAGGGGGGCAAGTCCCGGGACTCGCCCTCAGGGTACCGGCCAATTTGTCTGCTGGACGAGGCGGGGAAGTTGTTCGAGCGCGTACTCGTTGGACGCCTCGTCCGGCACCTGTCGGCGGGAGGGGTCCCCGATCTGAGCGGGGTTCAATTCGGCTTCCGGGAGGGTCTCTCCACCGTCGACGCTATTCGGCGGGTGAGGGCTCTCTCGGAGGCCTGTACGAGGGGGGGCGGTGTTGCGTTGGCGATATCCTTGGATATCGCTAACGCGTTCAACACCGTCCCCTGGGATCGGATAATGGAGGCCCTGGTCTTCCACCGGGTGCCTCTGTATCTCAGAAGGGTGATCGGGAGCTATCTCTCCGACAGGGGTATAGAGTATCCCGGCCGGTACGGGATGGTGCGCAGGGGCGTCGTGCGCGGGGTTCCGCAGGGCTCGGTGTTGGGCCCGTTGCTGTGGAATCTTGCGTACGATCGCGTCCTGCGGGAGGAGATGCCTCCCGGGGTCAGCCTGACGTGTTACGCCGACGACACGCTGGTATTGGCCACCGGGAGGTATGCGAAGGAGGCCATCTGCCTGGCGGAGCGCGGCGCGTGGCGCGCGGTGCGCGCGATCCGGTCGCTGGGCCTAGAGGTGTCCGTCGAGAAAACCAGGGCCATGTGGTTTCTCCGCTCGGCCCGGTTGGCGGCGCCTCCCCAGTGCTGGATCTGCGGGGGGGAGGGGATGGTCAAGGTCGGGTCCCAGATGCGGTACCTGGGACTCGAGCTTGACGGCCGGTGGCGTTTTGACCGCCACCTTGAGTCGCTGGCGCCCCGGGCGGAGAGGGCGACCGCTGCGCTCGGTCGCCTTCTCCCGAATCTCGGGGGACCCTGTGGACGGGTGCGTCGTCTGTTCGCGGTGGTGGTGCGAGTTTTGGTCCTGTACGGAGCCCCTGTATGGGCGCGCGATGTCTTGGCTAGGGGGCGCAGTGGCGGCACACGGTCGCTGCTGCGTCGCATCGAGCGCAGGCTGGCCATAGGCATCGTGCGGGGGTACCGCACCATTTCATACGCGACGGCGATGGTGATGTCGGGGCTGATCCCCCTCGAGCTGGAGGCCCGCGTGTTGGCGGATGTGCATACGCACTCCAGGGAACTCCGGCTCCGGGGGGTGGCCCCGGATCAGGCGCGGCTCATGGTGGATGAGCTCAGGCGACATGCTCGGCGGCACGCAGCCCGGGAGTGGCGCGATAGCCTTCCCGGGACGAGGGAGGGCGAGAGTCGGGCCGTTCGGGCCATCCTCCCGGTGTTCGATCAATGGAACAGGGGATGGATGGGGCATAGGGTCTCCTACCGTGTGACGCAGGTGATGAGCGGGCACGGGTGCTTCGGCGACTACCTGTGTCGCATCGGGAGGGAGACCGAGGAGGCGTGTCACCACTGCGGCGAGCCGCGGGACACGGCGCAACACACTCTGGAGGAGTGTCCGGCATGGGGGGGAGAGCGCCGTGCCCTGCGGCGCGCGGTGGGCCACGACCTCTCGCTCCCGGCTGTCGTCGCTGCGGCAGCCGGTGGCGAGGAGGCGTGGAGGGGGTTCGCTTCCTTCTGCGAGCGGGTTATGCTGCGGAAGGAGGCTGCGGAACGGGATCGGGAGCGTAATCACGATCCCGGCCGAAGGGGGGGGGAGGCGCCGCAGGGTACGCCCCGGGGGCGTACCCCCGTTGCGACGCCTCTGACGCGAGCGGGGACGCCCTTGATGATCTCGAGGCGGGGGATCGGATATCCCCTTACACTCGGTCACCAACGGCGTCCCCGGAGGCCGCCGGGCATCTCGGGCGGGGGCCCGGAAGCTCATCGGGCGGCCTAACAGGGGGGGAAGGCGCCACGTCGTCCGTTGCGTGGTGCCTTCGGATAGAGTAGGTACGGGAGGGGGCCGCGTCCCCCCCCTGGGTGGTATGCTAAGGCGGGGGCACACCGGATTGACATGCGCGCGCAGAGCACGGGTGCCCCCAGGAGTCTAGGGACGGACGGGGAGGAGTTAGTGGGTATACTCTGCGTTGCACCAACCAGCCGAGGAGTCCCACATAACCCGGACCCCCCCCCCCCCCCCGGGGGGTTCGGGTATCCGTAACGAGATTACCTCCTCGAAAAAAAAAAAAAAAAAAAAAAATAGGATAGGATAGAGGATAGGATAGGATAGTGGATAGTATAGGATAGAGGATAGGATAGGATAGAGGATAGGATAGGATAGAGGATAGGATAGGATAGAGGATAGGATAGGATAGAGGAAAGGATAGGATAGAGGATAGGTTAGGATAGAGGATAGGATAGGATAGAGGATAGGATAGGATAGAGGATAGGATAGGATAGAGGATAGGATAAGATTGAGGATAGGATAGGATAGAGGATAGGATTGGATACAGGATAGGATAGGATAGAGGACAGGATAGGATAGAAGATACGGTATGTTAGAGGATAGGAAAGAGGATACGATAGGATTGAGTATAGGATGGGATAGAGGATAGGATAGGGGATTGGATAGGATAGAGGATAGGATAGGATAGAGGATAGGATAGTATACAGAATAGGATAGGATAGAGGATAGGATAGGGTAAAGGATGGGATTGGTTAGAGGATAGGATAGGATATTGGATAGGATAGGATGGATGATAGTATAGAGGATAGAATAACGTAATGGATGGTATAGAGAATATTATAGCATAGAGGATAGGATAGGATAGAGGATAGGATAGGATAGAGGATAGGATAGGATAGAATAGAGGATAGGATAGGATAGTGGATAGGATAGTGGATAGTATAGGATAGAGGATAGGATAGGATAGAGGATAGGATAGGATAGAGGATAGGATAGGATAGTGGATAGTATAGGATAGAGGATAGGATAGGATAGAGGATAGGATAGGATAGAGGATAGGATAGGATAGAGGATAGGATAGGATAGAGGATAGGATAAGATTGAGGATAGGATAGGATAGAGGATAGGATTGGATACAGGATAGGATAGGTTTGAGGATAGGATAGAGGATACGGTATGTTAGAGGATAGGAAAGAGGATAGGATATAATACAGTATAGGATAGGATAGACGATAGGATAGGATAGAGGATAGGATTGGATACAGGATAGGATAGGATTGAGGATAGGATAGGATAAAGGATAGGATAGGATAGAGGATAGGATAGGATAGAGGATACGGTATGTTAGAGGATAGGAAAGAGGATACGATATAATACAGTATAGGATAGGATTGAGTATAGGATGGGATAGAGGATAGGATAGGGGATTGGATAGGATAGAGGATAGGATAGTATACAGAATAGGATAGGATAGAGGATAGGATAGGGTAAAGGATAGGATTGGTTAGAGGATAGGATAGGATATTGGATAGGATAGGATGGATGATAGTATAGAGGATAGAATAACGTAATGGATGGGATAGAGAATATTATAGCATAGAGGATAGGATAGGATAGAGGATAGGATAGGATAGAGGATAGGATAGGATAGAGGATAGGATAGGATAGAGGATAGGATAGAATAGAGGATACGATAGAGGATAGGATAGGATAGAGGATAGGATAGGATAGAGGATAGGATAGGATATAGGATAGGATAGGATAGTGGATAGTATTGGATAGAGGATAGGATAGGATAGAGGATAGGATAGGATAGAGGATAGGATAGGATAGAGGATAGGATAGGATAGAGGATAGGATAGGATAGAGGATAGGATAGGATAGAGGATAGGATAGGATAGAGGATAGGTTAGGATAGAGGATAGGATAGAGGATGGGATAGGATAGAGGATAGGATAGGATAGAAGATATGATAGGATAGAGGATAGGATAGGATAGAGGATAGGATAGGATAGAGGATAGGATAGGATAGAGGATAGGATAGGATTGAGGATAGGATAGGATACAGGATAGGATAGGATAGAGGATAGGATAGGATAGAGGATAGGATAGAGGATAGGATAGAGGATAGGATAGGATAGAGGATAGGATAGGATAGAGGATAGGATAGGATAGAGGATAGAATAGGATAGAGGATAGGATAGGATAGAGGATAGGATAGGATAGAGGATGGGATAGGATAGAGGATAGGATAGGGTAGAGGGTAGGATAGGATAGGATAGAGGATAGGATATGATAGAGGATAGGATAGGATAGAGGATAGGATAGTATAGAGGATAGGATAGGATAGAGGATAGGATAGGATAAAGGATAGGATAGGATAGAGGATAGGATAGGATAGAGGATAGGATAGGATAGAGGATGGGATAGGATAGAGGATAGGATAGGATAGAGGATATGATAGGGTAGAGGATAGGATAGGATAGAGGATAGGTTAGGATAGAGGATAGGATAGAGGATGGGATAGGATAGAGGATAGGATAGGATAGAGGATATGATAGGATAGAGGATAGGATACGATATTGTAGAGGATAGGATAGGATAGAGGATAGGATAGGATAGAGGATAGGATAGGATAGAGGATAGGATATGATAGAGGATAGGATAGGATAGAGGATAGGATAGGATAGATGATAGGATAGGATAGAGGATAGGATAAGATAGAGGATAGGATAGGATAGAGGATAGGATAGGATAGAGGATAGGATCGGATAGAGGATAGGATAGGGGATTGGATAGAATAAAGGATAGGATAGGATAGAGGATAGGATAGAGGATAGGATAAGATAGAGGATAAGATAGGATAGAGTATAGGATAGGATAGAGGATAGGATAGGATAGAGGATAGGAGACGATAGGATAGAGGATACGATAGGATAGGATAGAGGATAGGATAGGATAGAGGATTGGATAGGATGGAGGACAGGATATGATAGAGGATAGGATATGATAGAGGATAGGATAGGATAGAGGATAGGATAGGATAGAGGATAGGATCGGCTACAGGATAGGATAGGGGATTGGATAGAATAAAGGATAGGATAGGATAGAGGATAGGATAGAGGATAGGATAAGATAGAGGATAAGATAGGATAGAGTATAGGATAGGATAGAGGATAGGATAGGATAGAGGATAGGAGACGATAGGATAGAGGATACGATAGGATAGGATAGAGGATAGGATAGGATAGAGGATTGGATAGGATGGAGGACAGGATATGATAGAGGATAGGATATGATAGAGGATAGGATAGGATAGAGGATAGGATAGGATAGAGGATAGGATAGGATAGAGGATAGGATCGGCTACAGGATAGGATAGGGGATTGGATAGAATAAAGGATAGGATAGGATAGAGGATAGGATAGAGGATAGGATAAGATAGAGGATAAGATAGGATAGAGTATAGGATAGGATAGAGGATAGGATATGATAGAGGATAGGATAGGATAGAGGATAGGATAGGATAGATGATAGGATAGGATACAGGATAGGATAAGATAGAGGAGAGGATCGGATAGAGAATAGGATAGGGGATTGGATAGGAGAGAGGATAGGATAGGATAGAGGATAGGATACGATAGAGGATACGATAGGATAGGATAGAGGATAGGATAGGATAGATGATAGGATAGGATAGAGGATAGGATAAGATAGAGGATAAGATAGGATAGAGGATAGGATTTTAATAGAGGATAGGATATGATAGAGGATAGGATAGGATAGAGGATAGGATAGGATAGAGGATAGTACAGGATAGATGATAGGATAGGATACAGGATAGGATAAGATAGAGGATAGGATAGGATAGATGATAGGATAGGATAGAGGATAGGATAAGATAGAGGATAAGATAGGATAGAGGATAGGATTTTAATAGAGGATAGGATAGGATAGAGGATGGGATAGGATAGAGGATAGGATAGGATAGAGGATATGATAGGGTAGAGGATAGGATAGGATAGAGGATAGGTTAGGATAGAGGATAGGATAGAGGATGGGATAGGATAGAGGATAGGATAGGATAGAGGATAGGATAGGATAGAGGATAGGATAGGATAGAGGATAGGATAGGATAGAGGATAGGATCGGATAGAGGATAGGATAGGGGATTGGATAGAATAAAGGATAGGATAGGATAGAGGATAGGATAGAGGATAGGATAAGATAGAGGATAAGATAGGATAGAGTATAGGATAGGATAGAGGATAGGATAGGATAGAGGATAGGAGACGATAGGATAGAGGATACGATAGGATAGGATAGAGGATAGGATAGGATAGAGGATTGGATAGGATGGAGGACAGGATATGATAGAGGATAGGATATGATAGAGGATAGGATAGGATAGAGGATAGGATAGGATAGAGGATAGGATCGGCTACAGGATAGGATAGGGGATTGGATAGAATAAAGGATAGGATAGGATAGAGGATAGGATAGAGGATAGGATAAGATAGAGGATAAGATAGGATAGAGTATAGGATAGGATAGAGGATAGGATATGATAGAGGATAGGATAGGATAGAGGATAGGATAGGATAGATGATAGGATAGGATACAGGATAGGATAAGATAGAGGAGAGGATCGGATAGAGAATAGGATAGGGGATTGGATAGGAGAGAGGATAGGATAGGATAGAGGATAGGATACGATAGAGGATACGATAGGATAGGATAGAGGATAGGATAGGATAGATGATAGGATAGGATAGAGGATAGGATAAGATAGAGGATAAGATAGGATAGAGGATAGGATTTTAATAGACGATAGGATATGATAGAGGATAGGATAGGATAGAGGATAGGATAGGATAGAGGATAGTACAGGATAGATGATAGGATAGGATACAGGATAGGATAAGATAGAGGATAGGATAGGATAGATGATATTATAGGAAAGAGGAAAGGATATGATAGAGGATACGATATTGTAGAGGATAGGATAGGATAGAGGATAGGATAGGATAGAGGATAGGATAGGATAGAGGATAGGATAGGATAGAGGATAGGATAGGATAGAGGATAGGATAGGATAGAGGATAGGATAGGATAGAGGATAGGATAGGATAGAGGATAGGATAGGATAGAGGATAGGATAGGATAGAGGATAGGATAGGATAGAGGATAGGATAGGATAGAGGATAGGATAGGATAGAGGATAGGATAGGATAGAGGATAGGATAGGATAGAGGATAGGATAGGATAGAGGATAGGATAGGATAGAGGATAGGATAGGATAGAGGATAGGATAGGATAGAGGATAGGATAGGATAGAGGATAGGATAGGATAGAGGATAGGATAGGATAGAGGATAGGATAGGATAGAGGATAGGATAGGATAGAGGATAGGATAGGATAGAGGATAGGATAGGATAGATGATAGGATAGGAAAGAGGATAGGATAAGATAGAGGATCGGATAAGATAGAGGATAGGATAGGATAGATGATATTATAGGAAAGAGGAAAGGATATGATAGAGGATACGATATTGTAGAGGATAGGATAGGATAGAGGATAGGATAGGATAGAGGATAGGATAGGATAGAGGATAGGATAGGATAGAGGATAGGATAGGATAGAGGATAGGATAGGATAGAGGATAGGATAGGATAGAGGATAGGATAGGATAGAGGATAGGATAGGATAGAGGATAGGATAGGATAGAGGATAGGATAGGATAGATGATAGGATAGGATAGAGGATAGGATAGGATAGAGGATAGGATAGGATAGAGCATAGGATAGGATAGAGGATAGGATAGGATAGAGGATAGGATCTGATAGAGGATAGGATAGGATAGAGGATAGGATAGGATAGAGGATAGGATAGGATAGAGGATAGGATATGATAGTGGATCAGATAGAATAGAGGATTGGATAGGATAGATGATAGGATAGGATAGAGGATAGGATAAGATAGAGGATAGGATAGGATAGATGATATTATAGGGAAGAGGAAAGGATATGATAGAGGATACGATATTATAGAGGATAGGATAGGATAGAGGATAGGATATTATAAATGATAGGATAGGATAGAGGATAGGATAGGATAGAGGATAGGATAGGATAGAGGATAGGATAGTATAGAGGATAGGATACGATAGAGGATACGATAGGATAGGATAGAGGATAGGATACGATAGAGGATACCATAGGATAGTATAGAGGATAGGATAGGATATAGGATAGGATATGATAGAGGATAGGATATGATAGAGGATAGGATAGGATAGAGGATAGGATAGGATAGATGATAGGATAGGATAGTGGATAGGATAAGATAGAGGATAGGATAGGATAGAGGATAGGATAGGATAGAGGATAGGATCGGATAGAGGATAGGATAGGGGATTGGATAGAATAAAGGATAGGATAGGATAGAGGATAGGATAGAGTATAGGATAAGATAGAGGATAAGATAGGATAGAGTATAGGGTAGGATAGAGGATAGGATAAGATAGAGGATAAGATAAGATAGAGGATAGGATAGGATAGAGGATAGGATAGTATAGATGATAGGATAGTATAGAGGATAGGATACGATAGAGGATACGATAGGATAGGATAGAGGATAGGATACGATAGAGGATACGATAGGATAGAGGATAGGATAGGATAGAGGATAGGATAGGATAGAGGATAGGATATGATAGTGGATCAGATAGAATAGAGGATTGGATAGGATAGATGATAGGATAGGATAGAGGATAGGATAAGATAGAGGATAGTACAGGATAGATGATAGGATAGGATACAGGATAGGATAAGATAGAGGATAGGATAGGATAGATGATATTATAGGAAAGAGGAAAGGATATGATAGAGGATACGATATTGTAGAGGATAGGATAGGATAGAGGATAGGATAGGATAGAGGATAGGATAGGATAGAGGATAGGATAGGATAGAGGATAGGATAGGATAGAGGATAGGATAGGATAGAGGATAGGATAGGATAGAGGATAGGATAGGATAGAGGATAGGATAGGATAAGGGTAGGATAGGATAGAGGATAGGATAGGATAGAGGATAGGATAGGATAGAGGATAGGATAGGATAGAGGATAGGATAGGATAGAGGATAGGATAGGATAGAGGATAGGATAGGATAGAGGATAGGATAGGATAGAGGATAGGATAGGATAGAGGATAGGATAGGATAGAGGATAGGATAGGATAGAGGATAGGATAGGATAGAGGATAGGATAGGATAGATGATAGGATAGGAAAGAGGATAGGATAGGATAGAGGATAGGATAGGATAGAGGATAGGATAGGATAGAGCATAGGATAGGATAGAGGATAGGATAGGATAGAGGATAGGATCTGATAGAGGATAGGATAGGATAGAGGATAGGATAGGATAGAGGATAGGATAGGATAGAGGATAGGATATGATAGTGGATCAGATAGAATAGAGGATTGGATAGGATAGATGATAGGATAGGATAGAGGATAGGATAAGATAGAGGATAGGATAGGATAGATGATATTATAGGGAAGAGGAAAGGATATGATAGAGGATACGATATTATAGAGGATAGGATAGGATAGAGGATAGGATATTATAAAGGATAGGATAGGATAGAGGATAGGATAGGATAGAGGATAGGATAGGATAGAGGATAGGATAGTATAGAGGATAGGATACGATAGAGGATACGATAGGATAGGATAGAGGATAGGATACGATAGAGGATACGATAGGATAGTATAGAGGATAGGATAGGATATAGGATAGGATATGATAGAGGATAGGATATGATAGAGGATAGGATAGGATAGAGGATAGGATAGGATAGATGATAGGATAGGATAGTGGATAGGATAAGATAGAGGATAGGATAGGATAGAGGATAGGATAGGATAGAGGATAGGATCGGATAGAGGATAGGATAGGGGATTGGATAGAATAAAGGATAGGATAGGATAGAGGATAGGATAGAGTATAGGATAAGATAGAGGATAAGATAGGATAGAGTATAGGGTAGGATAGAGGATAGGATAAGATAGAGGATAAGATAAGATAGAGGATAGGATAGGATAGAGGATAGGATAGTATAGAGGATAGGATAGTATAGAGGATAGGATACGATAGAGGATACGATAGGATAGGATAGAGGATAGGATACGATAGAGGATACGATAGGATAGGATAGAGGATAGGATAGGATATAGGATAGGATATG
The DNA here is from genome assembly GCF_050948215.1 of Halictus rubicundus. NCBI lineage: Eukaryota > Metazoa > Arthropoda > Insecta > Hymenoptera > Halictidae > Halictus > Halictus rubicundus. Next base: position 234,874 of record NW_027488852.1, on the reverse strand, counting down.
ATAGAGGATAGGATATGATAGAGGATAGGATAGGATAGAGGATAGGATAGGATAGAGGATAGGATATGATAGTGGATCAGATAGAATAGAGGATTGGATAGGATAGATGATAGGATAGGATAGAGGATAGGATAGGATAGAGGATAGGATAGGATAGAGGATAGGATAGGATAGAGGATAGGATAGGATAGAGGATAGGATAGGATAGAGGATAGGATAGGATAGAGGATAGGATAGGATAGAGGATAGGATAGGATAGAGGATAGGATAGGATAGAGGATAGGATAGGATAGAGGATAGGATAGGATAGAGGATAGGATAGGATAGAGGATAGGATAGGATAGAGGATAGGATAGGATAGAGGATAGGATAGGATAGAGGATAGGATAGGATAGATGATAGGATAGGAAAGAGGATAGGATAAGATAGAGGATCGGATAAGATAGAGGATAGGATAGGATAGATGATATTATAGGAAAGAGGAAAGGATATGATAGAGTATACGATATTGTAGAGGATAGGATAGGATAGAGGATAGGATAGGATAGAGGATAGGATAGGATAGAGGATAGGATATTATAGAGGATAGGATAGGATAGAGGATAGGATAGGATAGAGGATAGGATAGGATAGAGGATAGGATAGGCTAGAGGATAGGATAGGATAGATGATAGGATAGGATAGAGGATAGGATAGGATAGAGGATAGGATAGGATAGAGCATAAGATAGGATAGAGGATAGGATAGGATAGAGGATAGGATATGATAGAGGATAGGATAGGATAGAAGATAGGATAGGATAGATGATAGGATAGGATAGAGGATAGGATAAGATAGAGGATAAGATAGGATAGAGGATAGGATAGGATAGAGGATAGGATATGATAGAGGATAGGATAGGATAGAGGATAGGATAGGATAGAGGATAGGATAGGATAGAGGATAGGATATGATAGTGGATCAGATAGAATAGAGGATTGGATAGGATAGATGATAGGATAGGATAGAGGATAGGATAAGATAGAGGATAGGATAGGATAGATGATATTATAGGGAAGAGGAAAGGATATGATAGAGGATACGATATTATAGAGGATAGGATAGGATAGAGGATAGGATATTATAAAGGATAGGATAGGATAGAGGATAGGATAGGATAGAGGATAGGATAGGATAGAGGATAGGATAGTATAGAGGATAGGATACGATAGAGGATACGATAGGATAGGATAGAGGATAGGATACGATAGAGGATACGATAGGATAGTATAGAGGATAGGATAGGATATAGGATAGGATATGATAGAGGATAGGATATGATAGAGGATAGGATAGGATAGAGGATAGGATAGGATAGATGATAGGATAGGATAGTGGATAGGATAAGATAGAGGATAGGATAGGATAGAGGATAGGATAGGATAGAGGATAGGATCGGATAGAGGATAGGATAGGGGATTGGATAGAATAAAGGATAGGATAGGATAGAGGATAGGATAGAGTATAGGATAAGATAGAGGATAAGATAGGATAGAGTATAGGATAGGATAGAGGATAGGATAAGATAGAGGATAAGATAGGATAGAGGATAGGATAGGATAGAGGATAGGATAGTATAGAGGATAGGATAGTATAGAGGATAGGATACGATAGAGGATACGATAGGATAGGATAGAGGATAGGATACGATAGAGGATACGATAGGATAGGATAGAGGATAGGATAGGATATAGGATAGGATATGATAGAGGATAGGATATGATAGAGGATAGGATAGGATAGAGGATAGGATAGGATAGAGGATAGGATATGATAGTGGATCAGATAGAATAGAGGATTGGATAGGATAGATGATAGGATAGGATAGAGGATAGGATAAGATAGAGGATAGGATAGGATAGATGATATTATAGGGAAGAGGAAAGGATATGATAGAGGATACGATATTATAGAGGATAGGATAGGATAGAGGATAGGATATTATAAAGGATAGGATAGGATAGAGGATAGGATAGGATAGAGGATAGAATAGGATAGAGGATAGGATAAGATAGAGGATAGGATAGGATATGATAGAGGATAGGATATGATAGAGGATAGGATAGGATAGAGGATAGGATATGATAGTGGATCAGATAGAATAGAGGATTGGATAGGATAGATGATAGGATATGATAGAGGATAGGATAGGATAGAGGATAGGATAGGATAGAGGATAGGATATGATAGTGGATCAGATAGAATAGAGGATTGGATAGGATAGATGATAGGATAGGATAGAGGATAGGATAAGATAGAGGATAGGATAGGATAGATGATATTATAGGGAAGAGGAAAGGATATGATAGAGGATACGATATTATAGAGGATAGGATAGGATAGAGGATAGGATATTATAAAGGATAGGATAGGATAGAGGATAGGATAGGATAGAGGATTGGATAGGATAGAGGATAGGATAGTATAGAGGATAGGATAGTATAGAGGATAGGATACGATAGAGGATACGATAGGATAGGATAGAGGATACGATAGGATAGAGGATAGGATATGATAGAGGATAGGATAGTATAGAGGATAGGATAGTATAGAGGATAGGATACGATAGAGGATACGATAGGATAGGATAGAGGATAGGATACGATAGAGGATACGATAGGATAGGATAGAGGATAGGATAGGATATAGGATATGATATGATAGAGGATAGGATATGATAGAGGATAGGATAGGATAGAGGATAGGATAGGATAGATGATAGGATAGGATAGAGGATAGGATAAGATAGAGGATAGGATAGGATAGCTGATAGGATAGGATAGAGGATAGGATCGGATAGAGGATAGGATAGGGGATTGGATAGAATAAAGGATAGGATAGGATAGAGGATAGGATAAGATAGAGGATAAGATAGGATAGAGTATAGGATAGGATAGAGGATAGGATAGGATAGAGGATAGGATAGGATAGGATAGAGGATACGATAGGATAGGATAGAGGATAGGATAGGATAGAGGATTGGATAGGATGGAGGATAGGATATGATAGAGGATAGGATATGATAGAGGATAGGATACGATAGAGGATAGGATAGGATAGGATAGGATAGAGGATAGGATAGGATAGAGGATAGGATAGGATAGATGATAGGATAGGATAGAGGATAGGATAGAGGATAGGATAGGATAGAGCATAGGATCGGCTAGAGGATAGGATAGGGGATTGGATAGAATAAAGGATGGGATAGGATAGAGGATAGGATAGAGGATAGGATAAGATAGAGGATAAGATAGGATAGAGTATAGGATAGGATAGAGGATAGGATATGATAGAGGATAGGATAGGATAGAGGATAGGATAGGATAGATGATAGGATAGGATAGAGGATAGGATAAGATAGAGGAGAGGATCGGATAGAGGATAGGATAAGATGGAGGATAAGATAGGATAGAGGATAGGATAGGATAGAGGATAGGATATGATAGAGGATAGGATAGGATAGAGGATAGGATAGGATAGAGGATCGGATAGGATAGAGGATAGGATAGGATAGAGGATAGGATAGGATAGAGGATAGGATAGGATAGATGATAGGATAGGAAAGAGGATAGGATAAGATAGAGGATAGGATAAGATAGAGGATAGGATAGGATAGATGATATTATAGGAAAGAGGAAAGGATATGATAGAGGATACGATATTGTAGAGGATAGGATAGGATAGAGGATAGGATAGGATAGAGGATAGGATAGGATAGAGGATAGGATAGGATAGAGGATAGGGTAGGATAGACGATAGGATAGGATAGAGGATAGGATAGGATAGAGGATAGGATAGGATAGAGGATAGGATAGGATAGAGGATAGGATAGGATAGAGGATAGGATAGGATAGAGGATAGGATAGGATAGAGGATAGGATAGGATAGAGGATAGGATAGGATAGAGGATAGGGTAGGATAGACGATAGGATAGGATAGAGGATAGGATATGATAGAGGATAGGATAGGATAGAGGATAGGATAGGATAGAGGATAGGATAGGATAGAGGATAGGATATGATAGTGGATCAGATAGAATAGAGGATTGGATAGGATAGATGATAGGATAGGATAGAGGATAGGATAAGATAGAGGATAGGATAGGATAGATGATATTATAGGGAAGAGGAAAGGATATGATAGAGGATACGATATTATAGAGGATAGGATAGGATAGAGGATAGGATATTATAAAGGATAGGATAGGATAGAGGATAGGATAGGATAGAGGATAGGATAGGATAGAGGATAGGATAGTATAGAGGATAGGATAGTATAGAGGATAGGATACGATAGAGGATACGATAGGATAGGATAGAGGATAGGATACGATAGAGGATACGATAGGATAGGATAGAGGATAGGATAGGATATAGGATAGGATATGATAGAGGATAGGATATGATAGAGGATAGGATAGGATAGAGGATAGGATAGGATAGATGATAGGATAGAGGATAGGATAAGATAGAGGATAGGATAGGATAGAGGATAGGGTAGGATAGAGGATAGGATCGGATAGAGGATAGGATAGGGGATCGGATAGAATAAAGGATAGGATAGGATAGAGGATAGGATAGAGTATAGGATAAGATAGAGGATAAGATAGGATAGAGTATAGGATAGGATAGAGGATAGGATAAGATAGAGGATAAGATAGGATAGAGGATAGGATAGGATAGAGGATAGGATAGTATAGAGGATAGGATAGTATAGAGGATAGGATACGATAGAGGATACGATAGGATGGGATAGAGGATAGGATACGATAGAGGATACGATACGATAGGATAGAGGATAGGATAGGATATAGGATAGGATATGATAGAGGATAGGATATGATAGAGGATAGGATAGGATAGAGGATAGGATAGGATAGAGGATAGGATATGATAGTGGATCAGATAGAATAGAGGATTGGATAGGATAGATGATAGGATAGGATAGAGGATAGGATAAGATAGAGGATAGGATAGGATACATGATATTATAGGGAAGAGGAAAGGATATGATAGAGGATACGATATTATAGAGGATAGGACAGGATAGAGGATAGGTTATTATAAAGGATAGGATAGGATAGAGGATAGGATAGGATAGAGGATAGGATAGGATAGAGGACAGGATAGTATAGAGGATAGGATAGTATAGAGGATAGGATACGATACAGGATACGATAGGATAGGATAGAGGATAGGATACGATAGAGGATACGATAGGATAGGATAGTGGATAGGATAGGATATAGGATAGGATATGATAGAGGATAGGATATGATAGAGGATAGGATAGGATAGAGGATAGGATAGGATAGATGATAGGATAGGATAGAGGATAGGATAAGATAGAGGATAGGATAGGATAGAGGATAGGATAGGATAGAGGATAGGATACTGGATTGGATAGAATAAAGGATAGGATAGGATAGAGGATAGGATAGAGGATATGATAAGATAGAGGATAAGATAGGATAGAGTAGAGGATAGGATAGAGGATAGGATAGGATAGAGGATAGGATAGGATAGGATAGAGGATACGATAGGATAGGATAGAGGATAGGATAGGATAGAGGATTGGATAGGATGGAGGATAGGATATGATAGAGGATAGGATAGGATAGAGGATAGGATAGGATAGAGGATAGGATAGGATAGAGGATAGGGTAGGATAGAGGATAGGATAGGATAGAGGATAGGATAGGATAGAGGATAGGATAGGATAGAGGATAGGATAGGATAGAGGATAGGATAGGATAGAGGATAGGATAGTATAGAGGATAGGATAGTATAGAGGATAGGATAGGATAAGAGGATAGGATAGGATAGAGGATAGGATATGATAGAGGATAGGATAAGATAGAGGATAGGATAGGATAGAGGATAGGATAGGATAGAGGATAGGATATGATAGTGGATCAGATAGAATAGAGGATTGGATAGGATAGATGATAGGATAGGATAGAGGATAGGATAAGATAGAGGATAGGATAGGATAGATGATATTATAGGGAAGAGGAAAGGATATGATAGAGGATACGATATTATAGAGGATAGGATAGGATAGAGGATAGGATATTATAAAGGATAGGATAGGATAGAGGATAGGATAGGATAGAGGATAGGATAGGATAGAGGATAGGATAGTATAGAGGATAGGATAGTATAGAGGATAGGATACGATACAGGATACGATAGGATAGGATAGAGGATAGGATACGATAGAGGATACGATAGGATAGGATAGTGGATAGGATAGGATATAGGATAGGATATGATAGAGGATAGGATATGATAGAGGATAGGATAGGATAGAGGATAGGATAGGATAGATGATAGGATAGGATAGAGGATAGGATAAGATAGAGGATAGGATAGGATAGAGGATAGGATAGGATAGAGGATAGGATCGGATAGAGGATAGGATAGGGGATTGGATAGAATAAAGGATAGGATAGGATAGAGGATAGGATAGAGGATATGATAAGATAGAGGATAAGATAGGATAGAGTAGAGGATAGGATAGAGGATAGGATAGGATAGAGGATAGGATAGGATAGGATAGAGGATACGATAGGATAGGATAGAGGATTGGATAGGATGGAGGATAGGATATGATAGAGGATAGGATATGATAGAGGATAGGATAGGATAGAGGATAGGATAGGATAGAGGATAGGATCGGCTAGAGGATAGGATAGGGGATTGGATAGAATAAAGGATAGGATAGGATAGAGGATAGGATAGAGGATAGGATATGATAGAGGATAGGATAGGATAGAGGATAGGATAGGATAGATGATAGGATAGGATAGAGGATAGGATAAGATAGAGGAGAGGATCGGATAGAGAATAGGATAGGGGATTGGATAGGAGAGAGGATAGGATAGGATAGAGGATAGGATACGATAGAGGATACGATAGGATAGGATAGAGGATAGGATAGGATAGACGATAGGATAGGATAGAGGATAGGATAAGATAGAGGATAAGATAGGATAGAGGATAGGATAGGATAGAGGATAGGATAGGATAGAGGATAGGATAGGATAGAGGATAGGATAGGATAGAGGATAGGATAGGATAGAGGATAGGATAGGATAGATGATAGGATAGGAAAGAGGATAGGATAAGATAGAGGATAGGATAAGATAGAGGATAGGATAGGATAGATGATATTATAGGAAAGAGGAAAGGATATGATAGAGGATACGATATTGTAGAGGATAGGATAGGATAGAGGATAGGATATGATAGAGGATAGGATAGGATAGAGGATATGATAGGATAGAGGATAGGATAGGATAGAGGATAGGATAGGATAGAGGATAGGATAGGATAGAGGATAGGATAGGATAGAGGATAGGATAGGATAGAGGATAGGATATGATAGAGGATAGGATAGGATAGAGGATAGGATAGGATAGAGGATAGGATAGGATAGAGGATAGGATAGGATAGAGGATAGGATAGGATAGAGGATAGGATAGGATAGAGGATAGGATAGGATAGAGGATAGGATAGGATAGAGGATAGGATAGGAAAGAGGATAGGATAGGATAGAGGATAGGATACGATAGATGATAGGATAGGATAGAGGATAGGATAGGATAGAGGATAGGATAGGATAGAGCATAGGATAGGATAGAGGATAGGATAGGATAGATGATAGGATATGATAGAGGATAGGATAGGATAGAAGATAGGATAGGATAGATGATAGGATAGGATAGAGGATAGGATAAGATAGAGGATAAGATAGGATAGAGGATAGGATAGGATAGAGGATAGGATATGATAGTGGATCAGGTAGAATAGAGGATTGGATAGGATAGATGATAGGATAGGATAGAGGATAGGATAAGATAGAGGATAGGATAGGATAGATGATATTATAGGGAAGAGGAAAGGATATGATAGAGGATACGATATTATAGAGGATAGGATAGGATAGAGGATAGGATATTATAAAGGATAGGATAGGATAGAGGATAGGATAGGATAGAGGATAGGATAGGATAGAGGATAGGATAGGATAGAGGATAGGATAGTATAGAGGATAGGATACGATAGAGGATACGATAGGATAGGATAGAGGATAGGATACGATAGAGGATACGACAGGATAGGATAGAGGAAAGGATAGGATATAGGATAGGATATGATAGAGGATAGGATATGATAGAGGATAGGATAGGATAGAGGATAGGATAGGATAGATGATAGGATAGGATAGAGGATAGGATAAGATAGAGGATAGGATAGGATAGAGGATAGGATAGGATAGAGGATAGGATCGGATAGAGGATAGGATAGGGGATTGGATAGAATAAAGGATAGGATAGGATAGAGTATAGGATAGGATAGAGGATAGGATAAGATAGAGGATAAGATAGGATAGAGGATAGGATAGGATAGAGGATAGGATAGTATAGAGGATAGGATAGGATAGAGGATAGGATAGGATAGAGGATAGGATATGATAGTGGATCAGATAGAATAGAGGATTGGATAGGATAGATGATAGGATAGGATAGAGGATAGGATAAGATAGAGGATAGGATAGGATAGATGATATTATAGGGAAGAGGAAAGGATATGATAGAGGATACGATATTATAGAGGATAGGATAGGATAGAGGATAGGATATTATAAAGGATAGGATAGGATAGAGGATAGGATAGGATAGAGGATAGGATAGGATAGAGGATAGGATAGGATAGAGGATAGGATAGTATAGAGGATAGGATAGTATAGAGGATAGGATAGTATAGAGGATAGGATAGTATAGAGGATAGGATACGATAGGGGATACGATAGGATAGGATAGAGGATACGATAGGATAGGATAGAGGATAGGATAGGATATAGGATAGGATATGATAGAGGATAGGATATGATAGAGGATAGGATAGGATAGATAATAGGATAGGATAGAGGATAGGATATGATAGTGGATCAGATAGAATAGTGGATTGGATAGGATAGATGATAGGATAGGATAGAGGATAGGATAAGATAGAGGATAGGATAGGATAGATGATATTATAGGGAAGAGGGAAGGATATGATAGAGGATACGATATTATAGAGGATAGGATAGGATAGAGGATAGGATATTATAAAGGATAGGATAGGATAGAGGATAGGATAGGATAGAGGATAGGATAGGATAGAGGATAGGATAGTATAGAGGATAGGATAGTATAGAGGATAGGATACGATAGAGGATACGATAGGATACGATAGAGGATACGATAGGATACGATAGAGGATAGGATAGGATATAGGATAGGATATGATAGAGGATAGGATATGATAGAGGATAGGATAGGAGAGAGGATAAGATATGATAGAGTATAGGATAGGATATAGGATAGGATAGGATAGAGGATAGGATAGGATAGGATAGAGGATACGATAGGATAGGATAGAGGATAGGATAGGATAGAGGCTTGGATAGGATGGAGGATAGGATATGATAGAGGATAGGATATGATAGAGGATAGGATAGGATAGAGGATAGGATAGGATAGAGGATAGGATAGGATAGTGGATAGGATAGGATAGAGGATAGGATAGGATAGAGGATAGGATAGTATAGAGGATAGGATAGTATAGAGGATAGGATACGATAGAGGATACGATAGGATGGGATAGAGGATTGGATACGATAGAGGATACGATAGGATAGGATAGAGGATATGATAGGATATAGGATAGGATATGATAGAGGATAGGATATGATAGAGGATAGGATAGGATAGAGGATAGGATAGGATAGAGGATAGGATATGATAGTGGATCAGATAGAATAGAGGATTGGATAGGATAGATGATAGGATAGGATAGAGGATAGGATAAGATAGAGGATAGGATAGGATAGATGATATTATAGGGAAGAGGAAAGGATATGATAGAGGATACGATATTATAGAGGATAGGATAGGATAGAGGATAGGATATTATAAAGGATAGGGTAGGATAGAGGATAGGATAGGATAGAGGATAGGATAGGATAGAGGATAGGATAGTATAGAGGATAGGATAGTATAGAGGATAGGATACGATACAGGATACGATAGGATAGGATAGAGGATAGGATACGATAGAGGATACGATAGGATAGGATAGTGGATAGGATAGGATATAGGATAGGATATGATAGAGGATAGGATATGATAGAGGATAGGATAGGATAGAGGATAGGATAGGATAGATGATAGGATAGGATAGAGGATAGGATAAGATAGAGGATAGGATAGGATAGAGGATAGGATAGGATAGAGGATAGGATCGGATAGAGGATAGGATAGGGGATTGGATAGAATAAAGGATAGGATAGGATAGAGGATAGGATAGAGGATAGGATATGATAGAGGATAGGATAGGATAGATGATAGGATAGATGATAGAGGATAGGATAAGATAGGGGAGAGGATCGGATAGAGAATAGGATAGGGGATTGGATAGGAGAGAGGATAGGATAGGATAGAGGATAGGATACGATAGCGGATACGATAGGATAGGATAGAGGATAGGATAGGATAGACGATAGGATAGGATAGAGGATAGGATAAGATAGAGGATAAGATAGGATAGAGGATAGGATAGGATAGAGGATAGGATATGATAGAGGATAGGATAGGATAGAGGATAGGATAGGATAGAGGATAGGATAGGATAGAGGATAGGATAGGATAGAGGATAGGATAGGATAGATGATAGGATAGGAAAGAGGATAGGATAAGATAGAGGATAGGATAAGATAGAGGATAGGATAGGATAGATGATATTATAGGAAAGAGGAAAGGATATGATAGAGGATACGATATTGTAGAGGATAGGATAGGATAGAGGATAGGATAGGATAGAGGATATGATAGGATAGAGGATAGGATAGGATAAAGGATAGGATAATATAGAGGATAGGATAGGATAGAGGATAGGATAGGATAGAGGATAGGATAGGATAGAGGATAGGATAGGATAGTGGATAGGATAGGATAGAGGATAGGATAGGATAGAGGATAGGATAGGATAGAGGATAGGATAGGATAGAGGATAGGATAGGATAGAGGATAGGATAGGATAGAGGATAGGATAGGATAGAGGATAGGATAGGATAGAGGATAGGATAGGATAGAGGATAGGATAGGATAGAGGATAGGATAGGATAGAGCATAGGATAGGATAGAGGATAGGATAGGATAGATGATAGGATATGATAGAGGATAGGATAGGATAGAAGATAGGATAGGATAGATGATAGGATAGGATAGAGGATAGGATAGGATAGATGATAGGATAGGATAGAGGATAGTATAGGATAGAGGATAGGATAGTATAGAGGATAGGATAGTATAGAGGATAGGATACGATAGAGGATACGATAGGATAGGATAGAGGATAGGATACGATAGAGGATACGACAGGATAGGATAGAGGAAAGGATAGGATATAGGATAGGATATGATAGAGGATAGGATATGATAGAGGATAGGATAGGATAGAGGATAGGATAGGATAGATGATAGGATAGGATAGAGGATAGGATAAGATAGAGGATAGGATAGGATAGAGGATAGGATAGGATAGAGGATAGGATCGGATAGAGGATAGGATAGGGGATTGGATAGAATAAAGGATAGGATAGGATAGAGTATAGGATAGGATAGAGGATAGGATAAGATAGAGGATAAGATAGGATAGAGGATAAAATAGGATAGAGGATAGGATAGTATAGAGGATAGGATACGATAGAGGATACGATAGGATGGGATAGAGGATAGGATACGATAGAGGATACGATAGGATAGGATAGAGGATAGGATAGGATATAGGATAGGATATGATAGAGGATAGGATATGATAGAGGATAGGATAGGATAGAGGATAGGATAGGATAGAGGATAGGATAAGATAGAGGATAAGATAGGATAGAGGATAAAATAGGATAGAGGATAGGATAGTATAGAGGATAGGATAGTATAGAGGATAGGATACGATAGAGGATACGATAGGATGGGATAGAGGATAGGATACGATAGAGGATACGATAGGATAGGATAGAGGATAGGATAGGATATAGGATAGGATATGATAGAGGATAGGATATGATAGAGGATAGGATAGGATAGAGGATAGGATAGGATAGAGGATAGGATCGGATAGAGGATAGGATAGGGGATTGGATAGAATAAAGGATAGGATAGGATAGAGGATAGGATAGAGGATAGGATAAGATAGAGGATAAGATATGATAGAGTATAGGATAGGATAGAGGATAGGATAGGATAGAGGATAGGATAGGATAGGATAGAGGATACGATAGGATAGGATAGAGGATAGGATAGGATAGAGGCTTGGATAGGATGGAGGATAGGATATGATAGAGGATAGGATATGATAGAGGATAGGATAGGATAGAGGATAGGATAGGATAGAGGATAGGATAGGATAGTGGATAGGATAGGATAGAGGATAGGATAGGATAGAGGATAGGATAGGATAGAGGATAGGATAGGATAGAGGATAGGATAGGATAGAGGATAGGATAGGATAGAGGATAGGATAGGATAGAGGATAGGATAGGATAGAGGATAGGATAGGATAGAGGATAGGATAGGATAGAGGATAGGATAGGATAGAGCATAGGATAGGATAGAGGATAGGATAGGATAGATGATAGGATATGATAGAGCATAGGATAGGATAGAAGATAGGATAGGATAGATGATAGGATAGGATAGAGGATAGGATAGGATAGATGATAGGATAGGATAGAGGATAGGATAAGATAGAGGATAAGATAGGATAGAGGATAGGATAGGATAGAGGATAGGATAGGATAGAGGATAGGATATGATAGTGGATCAGGTAGAATAGAGGATTGGATAGGATAGATGATAGGATAGGATAGAGGATAGGATAAGATAGAGGATAGGATAGGATAGATGATATTATAGGGAAGAGGAAAGGATATGATAGAGGATACGATATTATAGAGGATAGGATAGGATAGAGGATAGGATATTATAAAGGATAGGATAGGATAGAGGATAGGATAGGATAGAGGATAGGATAGGATAGAGGATAGGATAGTATAGAGGATAGGATAGTATAGAGGATAGGATACGATAGAGGATACGATAGGATAGGATAGAGGATAGGATACGATAGAGGATACGACAGGATAGGATAGAGGAAAGGATAGGATATAGGATAGGATATGATAGAGGATAGGATATGATAGAGGATAGGATAGGATAGAGGATAGGATAGGATAGAGGATAGGATATGATAGAGGATAGGATAGGATAGAGGATAGGATAGGATAGAGGATAGGATAAGATAGAGGATAAGATAGGATAGAGGATAAAATAGGATAGAGGATAGGATAGTATAGAGGATAGGATAGTATAGAGGATAGGATACGATAGAGGATACGATAGGATGGGATAGAGGATAGGATACGATAGAGGATACGATAGGATAGGATAGAGGATAGGATAGGATATAGGATAGGATATGATAGAGGATAGGATATGATAGAGGATAGGATAGGATAGAGGATAGGATAGGATAGAGGATAGGATCGGATAGAGGATAGGATAGGGGATTGGATAGAATAAAGGATAGGATAGGATAGAGGATAGGATAGAGGATAGGATAAGATAGAGGATAAGATATGATAGAGTATAGGATGGGATAGAGGATAGGATAGGATAGAGGATAGGATAGGATAGGATAGAGGATACGATAGGATAGGATAGAGGATAGGATAGGATAGAGGCTTGGATAGGATGGAGGATAGGATATGATAGAGGATAGGATATGATAGAGGATAGGATAGGATAGATGATATTATAGGAAAGAGGAAAGGATATGATTGAGGATACGATATTGTAGAGGATAGGATAGGATAGAGGATAGGATAGGATAGAGGATAGGATAGGATAGAGGATAGGATAGGATAGAGGATAGGATAGGATAGAGGATAGGATGGGATAGAGGATAGGATAGGATAGAGGATAGGATAGGATAGAGGATAGGATAGGATAGAGGATAGGATGGGATAGAGGATAGGATAGGATAGAGGATAGGATGGGATAGAGGATAGGATAGGATAGAGGATAGGATAGGATAGATGATAGGATAGGATAGAGGATAGGATAAGATAGAGGATAGGTTAGGATAGAGGATAGGATAGGATAGAGGATAGGATAGAACAGAGGATACGATAGGATAGGATAGAGAATAGGATAGGATAGAGGATAGGATAGTATAGAGGATAGGATAGGATAGAGGATAGGATAGGATAGAGGATGGGATGCGATAGAGGATACGAAAGGATAGGATAGAGGATAGGATAGGATAGAGGATAGGATAGGATAGATGATAGGATAGGATAGAGGATAGGATAGGATAGAGGATAGGATAGAGCATAGGATAGGATAGAGGATAGGATAGGATAGAGGATAGGATATGATAGAGGATAGGATAGGATAGAGGATAGGATAGGATAGAGGATAGGATAGGATAGAGGATAGGATATGATAGTGGATCAGATAGAATAGAGGATTGGATAGGATAGATGATAGGATAGGATAGAGGATAGGATAAGATAGAGGATAGGATAGGATAGATGATATTATAGGGAAGAGGAAAGGATATGATAGAGGATACGATATTATAGAGGATTGGATAGGATAGAGGATAGGATATTATAAAGGATAGGATAGGATAGAGGATAGGATAGGATAGAGGATAGGATAGGATAGAGGATAGGATAGTATAGAGGATAGGATAGTATAGAGGATAGGATACGATAGAGGATACGATAGGATAGGATAGAGGATAGGATACGATAGAGGATACGATAGGATAGGATAGAGGATAGGATAGGATATAGGATAGGATATGATAGAGGATAGGATATGATAGAGGATATGATAGGATAGAGGATAGGATAGGATAGAGGATAGGATAGGATAGAGGATAGGATAGTATAGAGGATAGGATAGTATAGAGGATAGGATACGATAGAGGATACGATAGGATAGGATAGAGGATAGGATAAGATAGAGGATAGGATAGGATAGAGGATAGGATAGGATAGAGGATAGGATAGGATAGAGGATAGGATAGGATAGAGGATAGGATACGATAGAGGATACGATAGGATAGGATAGAGGATAGGATACGATAGAGGATACGATAGGATAGGATAGAGGATAGGATAGGATATAGGATAGGATATGATAGAGGATAGGATACGATAGAGGATAGGATAGGATAGAGGATAGGATAAGATAGAGGATAGGATAGGATAGAGGATAGGATAGGATAGAGGATAGGATAGGATAGGATAGAGGATACGATAGGATAGGATAGAGGATAGGATAGGATAGAGGATTGGATAGGATGGAGGATAGGATATGATAGAGGATAGGATATGATAGAGGATAGGATAGGATAGAGGATAGGATAGGATAGATGATAGGATAGGATAGAGGATAGGATAAGATAGAGGATAGGATAGGATAGAGGATAGGATAGGATAGAGGATAGGATCGGCTAGAGGATAGGATAGGGGATTGGATAGAATAAAGGATAGGATTGGATAGAGGATAGGATAGAGGATAGGATAAGATAGAGGATAAGATAGGATAGAGTATTGGATAGGATAGAGGATAGGATATGACAGAGGATAGGATAGGATAGATGATAGGATAGGATAGAGGATAGGATAGGATAGAGGATAGGATATGATAGAGGATAGGATAGGATAGAGGATAGGATAGGATAGAGGATAGGATAGGATAGAGGATAGGATATGATAGTGGATCAGATAGAATAGAGGATTGGATAGGATAGATGATAGGATAGGATAGAGGATAGGATAAGATAGAGGATAGGATAGGATAGATGATATTATAGGGAAGAGGAAAGGATATGATAGAGGATACGATATTATAGAGGATAGGATAGGATAGAGGATAGGATATTATAAAGGATAGGATAGGATAGAGGATAGGATAGGATAGAGGATAGGATAGGATAGAGGATAGGATAGTATAGAGGATAGGATAGTATAGAGGATAGGATACGATAGAGGATACGATAGGATAGGATAGAGGATAGGATACGATAGAGGATACGATAGGATAGGATAGAGGATAGGATAGGATATAGGATAGGATATGATAGAGAATAGGATATGATAGAGGATAGGATAGGATAGAGGATAGGATAGGATAGAGGATAGGATAGGATAGAGGATAGGATAGTATAGAGGATAGGATACGATAGAGGATACGATAGGATAGGATAGAGGATAGGATACGATAGAGGATACGATAGGATAGGATAGAGGATAGGATAGGATATAGGATAGGATATGATAGAGGATAGGATATGATAGAGGATAGGATAGGATAGAGGATAGGATAGGATAGATGATAGGATAGGATAGAGGATAGGATAAGATAGAGGATAGGATAGGATAGAGGATAGGATAGGATAGAGGATAGGATCGGATAGAGGATAGGATAGGGGATTGGATAGAATAAAGGATAGGATAGGATAGAGGATAGGATAGAGGATAAGATAGGATAGAGTATAGGATAGGATAGAGGATAGGATAGGATAGAGGATAGGATAGGATAGGATAGAGGATACGATAGGAGAGGATAGAGGATAGGATAGGATAGAGGATTGGATAGGATGGAGGATAGGATATGATAGAGGATAGGATATGGTAGAGGATAGGATAGGATAGAGGATAGGATAGGATAGATGATAGGATAGGATAGAGGATAGGATAAGATAGATGATAGGATAGGATAGAGGATAGGATAGGATAGAGGATAGGATCGGCTAGAGGATAGGATAGGGGATTGGATAGAATAAAGGATAGGATAGGATAGAGGATAGGATAGAGGATAGGATAAGATAGAGGATAAGATAGGATAGAGTATAGGATAGGATAGAGGATAGGATATGATAGAGGATAGGATAGGATAGAGGATAGGATAGGATAGATGATAGGATAGGATAGAGGATAGGATAAGATAGAGGATAGGATCGGATAGAGAATAGGATAGGGGATTGGATAGGAGAGAGGACAGGATAGGATAGAGGATAGGATACGATAGAGGATACGATAGGATAGGATAGAGGATAGGATAGGATAGATGATAGGATAGGATAGAGGATAGGATAAGATGGAGGATAAGATAGGATAGAGGATAGGATAGGATAGAGGATAGGATATGATAGAGGATAGGATAGGATAGAGGATAGGATAGGATAGAGGATAGGATAGGATAGAGGATAATATAGGATAGATGATAGGATAGGATAGAGGATAGGATAAGATAGAGGATAGGATAGGATAGATGATATTATAGGAAAGAGGAAAGGATATGATAGAGGATACGATATTGTAGAGGATAGGATAGGATAGAGGATAGGATAGGATAGAGGATAGGATAGGATAGAGGATAGGATACGATAGAGGATACGATAGGATAGGATAGAGGATAGGATACGATAGAGGATACGATAGGATAGGATAGAGGATAGGATAGGATATAGGATAGGATATGATAGAGGATATTATATGATAGAGGATAGGATAGGATAGAGGATAGGATAAGATAGAGGATAGGATAGGATAGAGGATAGGATAGGATAGAGGATAGGATAGGATAGGATAGAGGATACGATAGGATAGGATAGAGGATAGGATAGGATAGAGGATTGGATAGGATGGAGGATAGGATATGATAGAGGATAGGATATGATAGAGGATAGGATAGGATAGAGGATAGGATAGGATAGATGATAGGATAGGATAGAGGATAGGATAAGATAGAGGATAGGATAGGATAGAGGATAGGATAGGATAGAGGATAGGATCGGCTAGAGGATAGGATAGGGGATTGGATAGAATAAAGGATAGGATTGGATAGAGGATAGGATAGAGGATAGGATAAGATAGAGGATAAGATAGGATAGAGTACTGGATAGGATAGAGGATAGGATATGATAGAGGATAGGATAGGATAGATGATAGGATAGGATAGAGGATAGGATAGGATGGAGGATAGGATATGATAGAGGATAGGATAGGATGGAGGATAGGATAGGATAGAGGATAGGATAGGATAGAGGATAGGATATGATAGTGGATCAGATAGAATAGAGGATTGGATAGGATAGATGATAGGATAGGATAGAGGATAGGATAAGATAGAGGATAGGATAGGATAGATGATATTATAGGGAAGAGGAAAGGATATGATAGAGGATACGATATTATAGAGGATAGGATAGGATAGAGGATAGGATATTATAAAGGATAGGATAGGATAGAGGATAGGATAGGATAGAGGATAGGATAGGATAGAGGATAGGATAGTATAGAGGATAGGATAGTATAGAGGATAGGATAGAGGATACGATAGGATAGGATAGAGGATAGGATACGATAGAGGATACGATAGGATAGGATAGAGGATAGGATAGGATATAGGATAGGATATGATAGAGAATAGGATATGATAGAGGATAGGATAGGATAGAGGATAGGATAGGATAGAGGATAGGATAGGATAGAGGATAGGATAGTATAGAGGATAGGATACGATAGAGGATACGATAGGATAGGATAGAGGATAGGATAGGATAGATGATAGGATAGGATAGAGGATAGGATAAGATAGAGGATAGGATAGGATAGAGGATAGGATAGGATAGAGGATAGGATCGGATAGAGGATAGGATAGGGGATTGGATAGAATAAAGGATAGGATAGGATAGAGGATAGGATAGAGGATAAGATAGGATAGAGTATAGGATAGGATAGAGGATAGGATAGGATGGAGGATAGGATAGGATAGGATAGAGGATACGATAGGATAGGATAGAGGATAGGATAGGATAGAGGATTGGATAGGATGGAGGATAGGATATGATGGAGGATAGGATATGGTAGAGGATAGGATAGGATAGAGGATAGGATAGGATAGATGATAGGATAGGATAGAGGATAGGATAAGATAGATGATAGGATAGGATAGAGGATAGGATAGGATAGAGGATAGGATCGGCTAGAGGATAGGATAGGGGATTGGATAGAATAAAGGATAGGATAGGATAGAGGATAGGATAGAGGATAGGATAAGATAGAGGATAAGATAGGATAGAGTATAGGATAGGATAGAGGATAGGATATGATAGAGGATAGGATAGGATAGAGGATAGGATAGGATAGATGATAGGATAGGATAGAGGATAGGATAAGATAGAGGATAGGATCGGATAGAGAATAGGATAGGGGATTGGATAGGAGAGAGGACAGGATAGGATAGAGGATAGGATACGATAGAGGATACGATAGGATAGGATAGAGGATAGGATAGGATAGATGATAGGATAGGATAGAGGATAGGATAAGATGGAGGATAAGATAGGATAGAGGATAGGATAGGATAGAGGATAGGATATGATAGAGGATAGGATAGGATAGAGGATAGGATAGGATAGAGGATAGGATAGGATAGAGGATAATATAGGATAGATGATAGGATAGGATAGAGGATAGGATAAGATAGAGGATAGGATAGGATAGATGATATTATAGGAAAGAGGAAAGGATATGATAGAGGATACGATATTGTAGAGGATAGGATAGGATAGAGGATAGGATAGGATAGAGGATAGGATAGGATAGAGGATAGGATAGGATAGAGGATAGGATACGATAGGATAGGATAGAGGATAGGATACGATAGAGGATACGATAGGATAGGATAGAGGATAGGATAGGATATAGGATAGGATATGATAGAGGATAGGATATGATAGAGGATAGGATAGGATAGAGGATAGGATAAGATACAGGATAGGATAGGATAGAGGATAGGATAGGATAGAGGATAGGATAGGATAGGATAGAGGATACGATAGGATAGGATAGAGGATAGGATAGGATAGAGGATAGGATAGGATAGAGGATAGGATAGGATAGATGATAGGATAGGATAGAGGATAGGATAGGATAGAGGATAGGATAGGATAGATGATAGGATAGGATAGAGGATAGGATACGATAGAGGATACGATAGGATAGGATAGAGGATAGGATAGGATATAGGATAGGATATGATAGAGAATAGGATATGATAGAGGATAGGATAGGATAGAGGATAGGATAGGATAGAGGATAGGATAGGATAGAGGATAGGATAGTATAGAGGATAGGATACGATAGAGGATACGATAGGATAGGATAGAGGATAGGATAGGATAGATGATAGGATAGGATAGAGGATAGGATAAGATAGAGGATAGGATAGGATAGAGGATAGGATAGGATAGAGGATAGGATCGGATAGAGGATAGGATAGGGGATTGGATAGAATAAAGGATAGGATAGGATAGAGGATAGGATAGAGGATAAGATAGGATAGAGTATAGGATAGGATAGAGGATAGGATAGGATGGAGGATAGGATAGGATAGGATAGAGGATACGATAGGATAGGATAGAGGATAGGATAGGATAGAGGATTGGATAGGATGGAGGATAGGATATGATGGAGGATAGGATATGGTAGAGGATAGGATAGGATAGAGGATAGGATAGGATAGATGATAGGATAGGATAGAGGATAGGATAAGATAGATGATAGGATAGGATAGAGGATAGGATAGGATAGAGGATAGGATCGGCTAGAGGATAGGATAGGGGATTGGATAGAATAAAGGATAGGATAGGATAGAGGATAGGATAGAGGATAGGATAAGATAGAGGATAAGATAGGATAGAGTATAGGATAGGATAGAGGATAGGATATGATAGAGGATAGGATAGGATAGAGGATAGGATAGGATAGATGATAGGATAGGATAGAGGATAGGATAAGATAGAGGATAGGATCGGATAGAGAATAGGATAGGGGATTGGATAGGAGAGAGGACAGGATAGGATAGAGGATAGGATACGATAGAGGATACGATAGGATAGGATAGAGGATAGGATAGGATAGATGATAGGATAGGATAGAGGATAGGATAAGATGGAGGATAAGATAGGATAGAGGATAGGATAGGATAGAGGATAGGATATGATAGAGGATAGGATAGGATAGAGGATAGGATAGGATAGAGGATAGGATAGGATAGAGGATAATATAGGATAGATGATAGGATAGGATAGAGGATAGGATAAGATAGAGGATAGGATAGGATAGATGATATTATAGGAAAGAGGAAAGGATATGATAGAGGATACGATATTGTAGAGGATAGGATAGGATAGAGGATAGGATAGGATAGAGGATAGGATAGGATAGAGGATAGGATAGGATAGAGGATAGGATACGATAGGATAGGATAGAGGATAGGATACGATAGAGGATACGATAGGATAGGATAGAGGATAGGATAGGATATAGGATAGGATATGATAGAGGATAGGATATGATAGAGGATAGGATAGGATAGAGGATAGGATAAGATACAGGATAGGATAGGATAGAGGATAGGATAGGATAGAGGATAGGATAGGATAGAGGATTGGATAGGATGGAGGATAGGATATGATAGAGGATAGGATATGATAGAGGATAGGATAGGATAGAGGATAGGATAGGATAGATGATAGGATAGGATAGAGGATAGGATAGGATAGAGGATAGGATACGATAGAGGATACGATAGGATAGGATAGAGGATAGGATACGATAGAGGATACGATAGGATAGGATAGAGGATAGGATAGGATATAGGATAGGATATGATAGAGGATAGGATATGATAGAGGATAGGATAGGATAGAGGATAGGATAAGATAGAGGATAGGATAGGATAGAGGATAGGATAGGATAGAGGATAGGATAGGATAGAGGATTGGATAGGATGGAGGATAGGATATGATAGAGGATAGGATATGATAGAGGATAGGATAGGATAGAGGATAGGATAGGATAGATGATAGGATAGGATAGAGGATAGGATAAGATAGAGGATAGGATAGGATAGAGGATAGGATAGGATAGAGGATAGGATCGGCTAGAGGATAGGATAGGGGATTGGATAGAATAAAGGATAGGATTGGATAGAGGATAGGATAGAGGATAGGATAAGATAGAGGATAAGATAGGATAGAGTATTGGATAGGATAGAGGATAGGATAAGATAGAGGATAGGATAGGATAGATGATAGGATAGGATAGAGGATAGGATAGGATAGAGGATAGGATAGGATAGAGCATAGGATAGGATAGAGGATAGGATAGGATAGAGGATAGGATATGATAGAGGATAGGATAAGATAGAGGATAGGATAGGATAGAGGATAGGATAGGATAGAGGATAGGATCGGCTAGAGGATAGGATAGGGGATTGGATAGAATAAAGGATAGGATTGGATAGAGGATAGGATAGAGGATAGGATAAGATAGAGGATAAGATAGGATAGAGTATTGGATAGGATAGAGGATAGGATAGGATAGAGCATAGGATAGGATAGAGGATAGGATAGGATAGAGGATAGGATATGATAGAGGATAGGATAGGATAGAAGATAGGATAGGATAGATGATAGGATAGGATAGAGGATAGGATAAGATAGAGGATAAGATAGGATAGAGGATAGGATAGGATAGAGGATAGGATATGATAGAGGATAGGATAGGATAGAGGATAGGATAGGATAGAGGATAGGATAGGATAGAGGATAGGATATGATAGTGGATCAGATAGAATAGAGGATTGGATAGGATAGATGATAGGATAGGATAGAGGATAGGATAAGATAGAGGATAGGATAGGATAGATGATATTATAGGGAAGAGGAAAGGATATGATAGAGGATACGATATTATAGAGGATAGGATAGGATAGAGGATAGGATATTATAAAGGATAGGATAGGATAGAGGATAGGATAGGATAGAGGATAGGATAGGATAGAGGATAGGATAGTATAGAGGATAGGATAGTATAGAGGATAGGATACGATAGAGGATACGATAGGATAGGATAAAGGATAGGATACGATAGAGGATACGATAGGATAGGATAGAGGATAGGATAGGATATAGGATAGGATATGATAGAGAATAGGATATGATAGAGGATAGGATAGGATAGAGGATAGGATAGGATAGAGGATAGGATAGGATAGAGGATAGGATAGTATAGAGGATAGGATACGATAGAGGATACGATAGGATAGGATAGAGGATAGGATACGATAGAGGATACGATAGGATAGGATAGAGGATAGGATAAGATAGAGGATAGGATAGGATAGAGGATAGGATAGGATAGAGGATAGGATCGGATAGATCATAGGATAGGGGATTGGATAGAATAAAGGATAGGATAGGATAGAGGATAGGATAGAGGATAAGATAGGATAGAGTATAGGATAGGATAGAGGATAGGATAGGATAGAGGATAGGATAGGATAGGATAGAGGATACGATAGGATAGGATAGAGGATAGGATAGGATAGAGGATTGGATAGGATGGAGGATAGGATATGATAGAGGATAGGATATGGTAGAGGATAGGATAGGATAGAGGATAGGATAGGATAGATGATAGGATAGGATAGAGGATAGGATAAGGTAGAGGATAGGATAGGATAGAGGATAGGATAGGATAGTGGATAGGATCGGCTAGAGGATAGGATAGGGGATTGGATAGAATAAAGGATAGGATAGGATAGAGGATAGGATAGAGGATAGGATAAGATAGAGGATAAGATAGGATAGAGTATAGGATATTATAGAGGATAGGATATGATAGAGGATAGGATAGGATAGAGGATAGGATAGGATAGATGATAGGATAGGATAGAGGATAGGATAAGATAGAGGATAGGATCGGATAGAGAATAGGATAGGGGATTGGATAGGAGAGACGACAGGATAGGATAGAGGATAGGATACGATAGAGGATACGATAGGATAGGATAGAGGATAGGATAGGATAGATGATAGGATAGGATAGAGGATAGGATAAGATGGAGGACAAGATAGGATAGAGGATAGGATAGGATAGAGGATAGGATATGATAGAGGATAGGATAGGATAGAGGATAGGATAGGATAGAGGATAGGATAGGATAGAGGATAATATAGGATAGATGATAGGATAGGATAGAGGATAGGATAAGATAGAGGATAGGATAGGATAGATGATATTATAGGAAAGAGGAAAGGATATGATAGAGGATACGATATTGTAGAGGATAGGATAGGATAGAGGATAGGATAGGATAGAGGATAGGATAGGATAGAGGATAGGATACCATAGAGGATACGATAGGATAGGATAGAGGATAGGATACGATAGAGGATACGATAGGATAGGATAGAGGATAGGATAGGGTATAGGATAGGATATGATAGAGGATAGGATATGATAGAGGATAGGATAGGATAGAGGATAGGATAAGATAGAGGATAGGATAGGATAGAGGATAGGATAGGATAGAGAATAGGATAGGATAGAGGATTGGATAGGATGGAGGATAGGATATGATAGAGGATAGGATATGATAGAGGATAGGATAGGATAGAGGATAGGATAGGATAGATGATAGGATAGGATAGAGGATAGGATAAGATAGAGGATAGGATAGGATAGAGGATAGGATAGGATAGAGGATAGGATCGGCTAGAGGATAGGATAGGGGATTGGATAGAATAAAGGATAGGATTGGATAGAGGATAGGATAGAGGATAGGATAAGATAGAGGATAAGATAGGATAGAGTATTGGATAGGATAGAGGATAGGATAAGATAGAGGATAGGATAGGATAGATGATAGGATAGGATAGAGGATAGGATAGGATAGAGGATAGGATAGGATAGAGCATAGGATAGGATAGAGGATAGGATAGGATAGAGGATAGGATATGATAGAGGATAGGATAGGATAGAAGATAGGATAGGATAGATGATAGGATAGGATAGAGGATAGGATACGATAGAGGATACGATAGGATAGGATAGAGGATAGGATACGATAGAGGATACGATAGGATAGGATAGAGGATAGGATAGGATATAGGATAGGATAGGATAGAGCATAGGATAGGATAGAGGATAGGATAGGATAGAGGATAGGATATGATAGAGGATAGGATAGGATAGAAGATAGGATAGGATAGATGATAGGATAGGATAGAGGATAGGATAAGATAGAGGATAAGATAGGATAGAGGATAGGATAGGATAGAGGATAGGATATGATAGAGGATAGGATAGGATAGAGGATAGGATAGGATAGAGGATAGGATAGGATAGAGGATAATATAGGATAGATGATAGGATAGGATAGAGGATAGGATAAGATAGAGGATAGGATAGGATAGATGATATTATAGGAAAGAGGAAAGGATATGATAGAGGATACGATATTGTAGAGGATAGGATAGGATAGAGGATAGGATAGGATAGAGTATAGGATAGGATAGGATAGAGGATAGGATAGGATAGAGGATAGGATAGGATAGAGGATAGGATGGGATAGAGGATAGGATAAGATAGAGGATAAGATAGGATAGAGTATAGGATATTATAGAGGATAGGATATGATAGAGGATAGGATAGGATAGAGGATAGGATAGGATAGATGATAGGATAGGATAGAGGATAGGATAAGATAGAGGATAGGATAGGATAGATGATATTATAGGAAAGAGGAAAGGATATGATAGAGGATACGATATTGTAGAGGATAGGATAGGATAGAGGATAGGATAGGATAGAGTATAGGATAGGATAGGATAGAGGATAGGATAGGATAGAGGATAGGATAGGATAGAGGATAGGATGGGATAGAGGATAGGATAAGATAGAGGATAAGATAGGATAGAGTATAGGATATTATAGAGGATAGGATATGATAGAGGATAGGATAGGATAGAGGATAGGATAGGATAGATGATAGGATAGGATAGAGGATAGGATAAGATAGAGGATAGGATCGGATAGAGAATAGGATAGGGGATTGGATAGGAGAGAGGACAGGATAGGATAGAGGATAGGATACGATAGAGGATACGATAGGATAGGATAGAGGATAGGATAGGATAGATGATAGGATAGGATAGAGGATAGGATAAGATGGAGGACAAGATAGGATAGAGGATAGGATAGGATAGAGGATAGGATATGATAGAGGATAGGATAGGATAGAGGATAGGATAGGATAGAGGATAGGATAGGATAGAGGATAATATAGGATAGATGATAGGATAGGATAGAGGATAGGATAAGATAGAGGATAGGATAGGATAGATGATATTATAGGAAAGAGGAAAGGATATGATAGAGGATACGATATTGTAGAGGATAGGATAGGATAGAGGATAGGATAGGATAGAGGATAGGATAGGATAGAGGATAGGATACCATAGAGGATACGATAGGATAGGATAGAGGATAGGATACGATAGAGGATACGATAGGATAGGATAGAGGATAGGATAGGGTATAGGATAGGATATGATAGAGGATAGGATATGATAGAGGATAGGATAGGATAGAGGATAGGATAAGATAGAGGATAGGATAGGATAGAGGATAGGATAGGATAGAGAATAGGATAGGATAGAGGATTGGATAGGATGGAGGATAGGATATGATAGAGGATAGGATATGATAGAGGATAGGATAGGATAGAGGATAGGATAGGATAGATGATAGGATAGGATAGAGGATAGGATAAGATAGAGGATAGGATAGGATAGAGGATAGGATAGGATAGAGGATAGGATCGGCTAGAGGATAGGATAGGGGATTGGATAGAATAAAGGATAGGATTGGATAGAGGATAGGATAGAGGATAGGATAAGATAGAGGATAAGATAGGATAGAGTATTGGATAGGATAGAGGATAGGATAAGATAGAGGATAGGATAGGATAGATGATAGGATAGGATAGAGGATAGGATAGGATAGAGGATAGGATAGGATAGAGCATAGGATAGGATAGAGGATAGGATAGGATAGAGGATAGGATATGATAGAGGATAGGATAGGATAGAAGATAGGATAGGATAGATGATAGGATAGGATAGAGGATAGGATAAGATAGAGGATAAGATAGGATAGAGGATAGGATAGGATAGAGGATAGGATATGATAGAGGATAGGATAGGATAGAGGATAGGATAGGATAGAGGATAGGATAGGATAGAGGATAGGATATGATAGTGGATCAGATAGAATAGAGGATTGGATAGGATAGATGATAGGATAGGATAGAGGATAGGATAAGATAGAGGATAGGATAGGATAGATGATATTATAGGGAAGAGGAAAGGATATGATAGAGGATACGATATTATAGAGGATAGGATAGGATAGAGGATAGGATATTATAAAGGATAGGATAGGATAGAGGATAGGATAGGATAGAGGATAGGATAGGATAGAGGATAGGATAGTATAGAGGATAGGATAGTATAGAGGATAGGGTACGATAGAGGATACGATAGGATAGGATAGAGGATAGGATACGATAGAGGATACGATAGGATAGGATAGAGGATAGGATAGGATATAGGATAGGATATGATAGAGAATAGGATATGATAGAAGATAGGATAGGATAGAGGATAGGATAGGATAGATGATAGGATAGGATAGAGGATAGGATAGTATATAGGATAGGATACGAAAGAGGATACGATAAGATAGGATAGAGGATAGGATAAGATAGATGATAGGATAGGATAGAGGATATGATAAGATAGAGGATAGGATAGGATAGAGGATAGGATAGGATAGAGGATAGGATCGGCTAGAGGATAGGATAGGGGATTGGATAGAATAAAGGATAGGATTGGATAGAGGATAGGATAGAGGATAGGATAAGTTAGGGGATAAGATAGGATAGAGTATTGGATAGGATAGAGGATAGGATATGATAGAGGATAGGATAGGATAGAGGATAGGATAGGATAGATGATAGGATAGGATAGAGGATAGGATAAGATAGAGGATAGGATCGGATAGAGAATAGGATAGGGGATTGGATAGGAGAGAGGATAGGATAGGATAGAGGATAGGATACGATAGAGGATACGATAGGATAGGATAGAGGATAGGATAGGATAGATGATAGGATAGGATAGAGGATAGGATAAGATAGAGGATAAGATAGGATAGAGGATAGGATAGGATAGAGGATAGGATATGATAGAGGATAGGATAGGATAGAGGATAGGATAGGATAGAGGATATTATAGGATAGATGATAGGATAGGATAGAGGATAGGATAAGATAGAGGATAGGATAGGATAGATGATATTATAGGAAAGAGGAAAGGATATGATAGAGGATACGATATTGTAGAGGATAGGATAGGATAGAGGATAGGATAGGATAGAGTATAGGATAGGATAGGATAGAGGATAGGATAGGATAGAGGATAGGATAGGATAGAGGATAGGATGGGATAGAGGATAGGATAGGATAGAGGATAGGATAGGATAGAGGATAGGATAGGATAGAGGATAGGATGGGATAGAGGATAGGATAGAATAGAGGATAGGATAGGATAGAGGATAGGATAGGATAGAGGATAGGATAAGATAGATGATATGATAGGATAGAGGATAGGATAAGATAGAGGATAGGTTAGGATAGAGGATAGGATAGGGGATTGGATAGGATAGAGGATAGGATAGGATAGAGGATAGGATACGATGGAGGATACGATAGGATAGGATAGAGGATAGGATAGAGGATAGGATAAGATAGAGGATAAGATAGGATAGAGTATAGGATAGGATAGAGGATAGGATATGATAGAGGATAGGATAGGATAGAGGATAGGATAGGATAGATGATAGGATAGGATAGAGGATAGGATAAGATAGAGGATAGGATCGGATAGAGAATAGGATAGGGGATTGGATATCAGAGAGGATAGGATAGGATAGAGGATAGGATACGATAGAGGATACGATAGGATAGGATAGAGGATAGGATAGGATAGATGATAGGATAGGATAGAGGATAGGATAAGATAGAGGATAAGATAGGATAGAGGATAGGATAGGATAGAGGATAGGATATGATAGAGGATAGGATAGGATAGAGGATAGGATAGGATAGAGGATAATATAGGATAGATGATAGGATAGGATAGAGGATAGGATAAGATAGAGGATAGGATAGGATAGATGATATTATAGGAAAGAGGAAAGGATATGATAGAGGATACGATATTGTAGAGGATAGGATAGGATAGAGGATAGGATAGGATAGAGGATAGGATAGGATAGAGGATAGGATAGGATAGAGGATAGGATAGGATAGAGGATAGGATAGGTTAGAGGATAGGATATAATAGAGGATAGGATAGGATAGAGGATAGGATAGGATAGAGGATAGGATAGGATAGATGATAGGATAGGATAGAGGATAGGATAAGATAGAGGATAAGATAGGATAGAGGATAGGATAGGATAGAGGATAGGATATGATAGAGGATAGGATAGGATAGAGGATAGGATAGGATAGAGGATAATATAGAATAGATGATAGGATAGGATAGAGGATAGGATAAGATAGAGGATAGGATAGGATAGATGATATTATAGGAAAGAGGAAAGGATATGATAGAGGATACGATATTGTAGAGGGTAGGATAGGATAGAGGATAGGATAGGATAGAGGATAGGATAGGATAGAGGATAGGATAGGATAGAGGATAGGATAGGATAGAGGATAGGATAGGATAGAGGATAGGATAGGATAGAGGATAGGATAGGATAGAGGATAGGATAGGATAGAGGATAGGATAGAGGATAGGATAGGATAGAGGATAGGATAGGATAGAGGATAGGATAGGATAGAGGATAGGATAGGATACAGGATAGGATAGGATAGAGGATAGGATAGGGTAGAGGATAGGATAGGATAGAGGATAGGATAGGATAGAGGATAGGATAGGATAGAGGATAGGATAGGATAGAGGATACGATAGGATAGGATAGAGAATAGGATAGGATAGAGGATAGGATAGGATAGAGGATAGGATAGGATAGAGGATAGGATAGGATAGAGGATAGGATAGGATAGAGGATAGGATAGGATAGAGGATAGGATAGGATAGAGGATAGGATAGGTTAGAGGATAGGATAGGATAGAGGATAGGATAGGATAGAGGATAGGATAGGATAGAGGATAGGATAGGATAGATGATAGGATAGGATAGAGGATAGGATAAGATAGAGGATAAGATAGGATAGAGGATAGGATAGGATAGAGGATAGGATATGATAGAGGATAGGATAGGATAGAGGATAGGATAGGATAGAGGATAATATAGGATAGATGATAGGATAGGATAGAGGATAGGATAAGATAGAGGATAGGATAGGATAGACGATATTATAGGAAAGAGGAAAGGATATGATAGAGGATACGATATTGTAGAGGGTAGGATAGGATAGAGGATAGGATAGGATAGAGGATAGGATAGGATAGAGGATAGGATATGATAGAGGATAGGATAGGTTAGAGGATAGGATAGGATAGAGGATAGGATAGGATAGAGGATAGGATAGGATAGAGGATAGGATAGGATAGAGGATAGGATAGGATAGAGGATAGGATAGGATACAGGATAGGATAGGATAGAGGATAGGATAGGATAGAGGATAGGATAGGATAGAGGATAGGATAGGATAGAGGATAGGATAGGATAGAGGATAGGATAGGATAGAGGATAGGATAGGATAGATGATAGGATAGGGAAGAGGATAGGATAAGATAGAGGATAGGATAGGATAGATGATATTATAGGAAAGAGGAAAGGATATGATAGAGCATACGATATTGTAGAGGATAGGATAGGATAGAGGATAGGATAGGATAGAGGATAGGATGGGATAGAGGATAGGATAGGATAGAGGACAGGATAGGATAGAGGATAGGATAGGATAGAGGATAGGATGGGATAGAGGATAGGATAGGATAGAGGAAAGGATAGGATAGAGGATAGGATAGGATAGAGGATAGGATAGGATAGATGATAGGATAGGAGAGAGGATAGGATAAGATAGAGGATAGGTTAGGATAGAGGATAGGATAGGGGATTGGATAGGATAGAGGATAGGATAGGATAGAGGATAGGATACGATAGAGGATACGATAGGATACGATAGAGGATACGATAGGATAGGATAGATTATAGGATAGAGGATAGGGGATTGGATCGGATACAGGATAGGAGACGGTAGAGGATAGGATAGAGGATAGGATAGGATAGAGGATAGGGGATTGGATCGGATACAGGATAGGAGACGGTAGAGGATAGGATAGGATAGAGGATACGATAGGATAGGATAGAGGATAGGATAGGATAGAGGATTGGATAGGATAGAGGATAGGATATGATAGAGGATAGGATATGATAGAGGATAGGATAGGATAGAGGATAGGATAGGATAGAGGATAGGATAGGATAGAGGATAGGATAAGATAGAGGATAGGATAGGATAGAGGATAGGATAGGATAGAGGATAGGATAGGACAGAGGATACGATAGGATAGGGTAGAGAATAGGATAGGATAGAGGATAGGATAGTATAGAGGATAGGATAGGATAGAGGATAGGATAGGATAGAGGATAGGATGCGATAGAGGATACGAAAGGATAGGATACAGGATAGGATAGGATAGATGATAGGATAGG
This sequence comes from Halictus rubicundus, assembly GCF_050948215.1. Lineage (NCBI taxonomy): Eukaryota > Metazoa > Arthropoda > Insecta > Hymenoptera > Halictidae > Halictus > Halictus rubicundus. Next base: position 203,096 of record NW_027488852.1, on the reverse strand, counting down.
ATAGAGGATAGGATAAGATAGAGGATAGGATAGGATAGAGGATACGATAGGATAGGATAGAGAATAGGATAGGATAGAGGATAGGATAGGATAGAGGATAGGATAGGATAGAGGATACGATAGGATAGGATAGAGAATAGGATAGGATAGAGGATAGGACAGGACAGAGGATAGGATAGGATAGAGGATAGGATAGGATAGATGATACGATAGGAATGAGGATAGGATAGAGAATAGGATAGGATAGAGGTTAGGGGATTGGATCGGATACAGGATAGGAGACGATAGAGGATAGGATAGTATAGAGGATAGGATAGGATAGAGGATAGGATAGGATAGAGGATAGGATACGATAGAGGGTACGATAGGATAGGATAGAGGATAGGATAGGATAGAGGATAGGATAGGATAGAGGATAGGATAGGATAGAGGATAGGATAGGATAGAGCATAGGATAGGATAGAGGATAGGATAGGATAGAGGATAGGATATGATAGAGGATAGGATAGGATAGAAGATAGGATAGGATAGATGATAGGATAGGATAGAGGATAGGATAAGATAGAGGATAAGATAGGATGGAGGATAGGATATGATAGAGGATAGGATAGGATAGAGGATGGGATAGGATAGATGATATTATAGGAAAGAGGAAAGGATATGATAGAGGATAGGATAGGATAGATGATATTATAGGAAAGAGGAAAGGATATGATAGAGGATAAGATAGGATAGAGGATAGGATAGGATAGAGGATAGGATAGGATAGAGGATAGGATAGGATAGAGGATAGGATAGGATAGAGGATAGGATAGGATAGAGGATAGGATAGGATAGAGGATAGGATAGGATAGGATAGAGGATACGATAGGATAGGATAGAGGATAGGATAGGATAGAGGATTGGATAGGATAGAGGATAGGATATGATAGAGGATAGGATATGATAGAGGATAGGATAGGATAGAGGATAGGATAGGATAGAGGATAGGATGGGATAGAGGATAGGATAGGATAGAGGATAGGATAGGATAGATGATAGGATAGGATAGAGGATAGGATAGGATAGAGGATAGGATAGGATAGGATAGAGGATACGATAGGATATAATAGAGGATAGGATAGGATAGAGGATTGGATCGGATAGAGGATAGGATATGATAGTGGATAGGATATGATAGAGGATAGGATAGGATAGAGGATAGGATAGGATAGATGATAGGATAGGATAGAGGATAGGATCGGATAGAGTATAGGATAGGGGATTGGATAGAATAAAGGATAGGATAGGATAGAGGATAGGATAGAGGATAGGATAAGATAGAGGATAAGATAGGATAGAGTATAGGATAGGATAGAGGATAGGATAGGATAGAGGATAGGATAGGATAGGATAGAGGATACGATAGGATAGGATAGATGATAGGATAGGATAGATGATAGGATAGGATAGAGGATAGGATAAGATAGAGGATAGGATAGGATAGAGGATAGGATAGGATAGAGGATAGGATAGGATAGGATAGAGGATACGATAGGATAGGATAGATGATAGGATAGGATAGATGATAGGATAGGATAGAGGATAGGATAAGATAGAGGATAGGATAGGATAGAGGATAGGATACGATAGAGGATAGGATCGGATAGAGGATAGGATAGGGGATTGGATAGAATAAATGATAGGATAGGATAGAGGATAGGATAAGATAGAGGATAAGATAGGATAGATGATAGGATAGGATAGAGGATAGGATAGGATAGATGATAGGATAGGATAGAGGATAGGATAAGATAGAGGATAGGATAGGATAGAGGATAGGATAGGATAGAGGATAGGATAGGACAGAGGATACGATAGGATAGCATAGAGGATAGGATAGGATAGAGGATAGGATAGGACAGAGGATACGATAGGATAGGATAGAGAATAGGATAGGATAGAGGATAGGATAGTATAGAGGATAGGATAGGATAGAGGATAGGATAGGATAGAGGATAGGATAGGACAGAGGATACGATAGGATAGGATAGAGAATAGGATAGGATAGAGGATAGGATAGTATAGAGGATAGGATAGGATAGAGGATTGGATAGGATAGAGGATAGGATATGATAGAGGATAGGATATGATAGAGGATACGATAGGATAGAGGATAGGATAGGATAGATGATAGGATAGGATAGAGGATAGGATAAGATAGAGGATAGGATAGGATAGATGATATTATAGGAAAGAGGAAAGGATATGATAGAGGATACGATATTGTAGAGGGTAGGATAGGATAGAGGATAGGATAGGATAGAGGATAGGATAGGATAGAGGATAGGATAGTATAGAGGATAGGATAGGATAGAGGATAGGATAGGATAGAGGATAGGATGCGATAGAGGATACGAAAGGATAGGATACAGGATAGGATAGGATAGATGATAGGATAGGATAGAGGATAGGATAAGATAGAGGATAGGATAGGATAGAGGATACGATAGGCTAGGATAGAGAATAGGATAGGATAGAGGATAGGATAGGATAGAGGATAGGATAGGATAGAGGATACGATAGGATAGGATAGAGAATAGGATAGGATAGAGGATAGGACAGGACAGAGGATAGGATAGGATAGAGGATAGGATAGGATAGAGGATACGATAGGAATGAGGATAGGATAGAGAATAGGATAGGATAGAGGTTAGGGGATTGGATCGGATACAGGATAGGAGACGATAGAGGATAGGATAGTATAGAGGATAGGATAGGATAGAGGATAGGATAGGATAGAGGATAGGATACGATAGAGGGTACGATAGGATAGGATAGAGGATAGGATAGGATAGAGGATAGGATAGGATAGAGGATAGGATAGGATAGAGGATAGGATAGGATAGAGGATAGGATAGGATATAGCATAGGATAGGATAGAGGATAGGATAGGATAGAGGATAGGATATGATAGATGATAGGATAGGATAGAGGATAGGATAAGATAGAGGATAGGTTAGGATAGAGGATAGGATAGGGGATTGGATAGGATAGAGGATAGGATAGGATAGAGGATAGGATACGATAGAGGATACGATAGGATAGGATAGAGGATAGGATACGATAGAGGATACGATAAGATAGGATAGAGGATAGGATAGAGGATAGGGGATTGGATAGGATAGAGGATAGGATATGATAGAGGATAGGATATGATAGAGGATAGGATAGGATAGAGGATAGGATAGGATAGAGGATAGGATACGATACAGGATACGATAGGATAGGATAGAGGATAGGATAGAGGATAGGGGATTGGATCGGATACAGGATAGGAGACGGTAGAGGATAGGATAGGATAGGATAGGATAGAGGATAGGGGATTGGATTGGATACAGGATAGGAGACGGTAGAGGATAGGATAGGATAGAGGATAGGATAGGATAGGATAGAGGATACGATAGGATAGGATAGAGGATAGGATAGGATAGAGGATTGGATAGGATAGAGGATAGGATATGATAGAGGATAGGATATGATAGAGGATAGGATAGGATAGAGGATAGGATAGGATAGATGATAGGATAGGATAGAGGATAGGATAAGATAGAGGATAGGATAGGATAGAGGATAGGATAGGATAGAGGATAGGATAGGACAGAGGATACGATAGGATAGGATAGAGAATAGGATAGGATAGAGGATAGGATAGGATAGAGGATAGGATGGGATAGAGGATAGGATAGGATAGAGGATAGGATAGGATAGAGGATAGGATAGGATAGAGGATAGGATAGGATAGAGGATAGGATAGGATAGAGGATAGGATAGGATAGGATAGAGGATACGATAGGATAGGATAGAGGATAGGATAGGATAGAGGATTGGATAGGATAGAGGATAGGATATGATAGAGGATTGGATAGGATAGAGGATAGGATATGATAGAGGATAGGATATGATAGAGGATAGGATAGGATAGAGGATAGGATAGGATAGAGGATAGGATGGGATAGAGGATAGGATAGGAGAGAGGATAGGATAGGATAGATGATAGGATAGGATAGAGGATAGGATAGGATAGAGGATAGGATAGGATAGGATAGAGGATACGATAGGATATAATAGAGGATAGGATAGGATAGAGGATTGGATCGGATAGAGGATAGGATATGATAGTGGATAGGACATGATAGAGGATAGGATAGGATAGAGGATAGGATAGGATAGATGATAGGATAGGATAGAGGATAGGATCGGATAGATGATAGGATAGGATAGAGGATAGGATAGGATAGGATAGAGGATAGGATAAGATAGAGGATAAGATAGGATAGAGGATAGGATAGGATAGAGGATAGGATAGGATAGATGATAGGATAGGATAGAGGATAGGATAGGATAGAGGATAGGATAGGATAGAGGATAGTATAGGATAGATGATAGGATAGGATAGAGGATAGGATAAGATAGAGGATAGGATAGGATAGATGATATTATAGGAAAGAGGAAAGGATATGATAGAGGATACGATATTGTAGAGGATAGGATAGGATAGAGGATAGGATAGGATAGAGGATAGGATAGGATAGATGATAGGATAGGATAGAGGATAGGATATGATAGAGGATAGGATACGATAGAGGATAGGATAGGATAGAGGATAGGATAGGATAGAGGATAGGATAGGATAGAGGATAGGATAGGATAGAGGATAGGATAGGATAGAGGATAGGATAGGATAGAGGATAGGATAGGATAGAGGATAGGATATGATAGTGGATCAGATAGGATAGAGGATACGATACGATAGAGGATGGGATAGAGGATAGGGGATTGGATCGGATACAGGATAGGAGACGGTAGAGGATAGGATAGGATAGGATAGAGGATAGGATAGGATAGAGGATGGGATAGGATAGAGGATAGGATAGGATAGAGGATAGGATAAGATAGAGGATAGGATAGTATAGAGGATAGGATAGGATAGAGGATAGGATAGGATAGAGGATAGGATAGGATAGGATAGAGGATACGATAGGATAGGATAGAGGATAGGATAGGATAGAGGATTGGATAGGATAGAGGATAGGATATGATAGAGGATAGGATATGATAGAGGATAGGATAGGATAGAGGATAGGATAGGATAAAGGATAGGATAGGATAGAGGATAGGATAAGATAGAGGATAGGATAGTATAGAGGATAGGATAGGATAGAGGATAGGATAGGATAGAGGATAGGATAGGATAGGATAGAGTATACGATAGGATAGGATAGAGGATAGGATAGGATAGAGGATTGGATAGTATAGAGGATAGGATATGATAGAGGATAGGATATGATAGAGGATAGGATAGGATAGAGGATAGGATAGGATAGATGATAGGATAGGATAGAGGATAGGATAAGATAGAGGATAGGATAGGATAGAGGATAGGATAGGATAGAGGATAGGATAGGACAGAGGATACGATAGGATAGGATAGAGAATAGGATAGGATAGAGGATAGGATAGTATAGAGGATAGGATAGGATAGAGGATTGGATAGGATAGAGGATAGGATATGATAGAGGATAGGATATGATAGAGGATACGATAGGATAGAGGATAGGATAGGATAGATGATAGGATAGGATAGAGGATAGGATAAGATAGAGGATAGGATAGGATAGAGGACAGGATAGGATAGAGGATAGGATCGGATAGAGGATAAGATAGGATAGAGGATAGGATAGGATAGATGATAGGATAGGATAGAGGATTGGATAAGATAGAGGATAGGATAGGATAGAGGATAGTATAGGGGATTGGATAGGATAGAGGATAGGATAGGATAGAGGATACGATATGATAGGATAGAGGATAGGATAGGATAGAGGATTGGATAGGATAGAGGATAGGATATGATATAGGATAGGATATGATAGAGGATAGGATAGGATGGAGGATAGGATAGGATAGATGATAGGATAGGATAGAGGATAGGATAAGATAGAGGATAGGATAGGATGGAGGATAGGATAGTATAGAGGATAGGATAGGACAGAGGATACGATAGGATAGGATACAGGATAGGATAGGATAGAGGATAGGATAGGATAGGATAGAGGATAGGATATTGTAGAGGATAGGATAGGATAGAGGATAGGATAGGATAGAGGATAGGATAGGATAGAGGATAGGATAGGATAGAGGATAGGATGGGATAGAGGATAGGATAGGATAGAGGATAGGATAGGATAGAGGATAGGATAGGATAGAGGATATGATAGGATAGATGATAGGATAGGATAGAGGATAGGATAAGATAGAGGATAGGTTAGGATAGAGGATAGGATAGGGGATTGGATAGGATAGAGGATAGGATAGGATAGAGGATAGGATACGATAGAGGATACGATAGGATAGGATAGAGGATAGGATACGATAGAGGATACGATAGGATAGGATAGAGGATAGGATAGAGGATAGGGGATTGGATAGGATAGAGGATAGGATATGATAGAGGATAGGATATGATAGAGGATAGGATAGGATAGAGGATAGGATAGGATAGAGGATAGGATACGATACAGGATACGATAGGATAGGATAGAGGATAGGATAGAGGATAGGGGATTGGATCGGATACAGGATAGGAGACGGTAGAGGATAGGATAGGATAGGATAGGATAGAGGATAGGGGATTGGATTGGATACAGGATAGGAGACGGTAGAGGATAGGATAGGATAGAGGATAGGATAGGATAGGATAGAGGATACGATAGGATAGGATAGAGGATAGGATAGGATAGAGGATTGGATAGGATAGAGGATAGGATATGATAGAGGATAGGATATGATAGAGGATAGGATAGGATAGAGGATAGGATAGGATAGATGATAGGATAGGATAGAGGATAGGATAAGATAGAGGATAGGATAGGATAGAGGATAGGATAGGATAGAGGATAGGATAGGACAGAGGATACGATAGGATAGGATAGAGAATAGGATAGGATAGAGGATAGGATAGGATAGAGGATAGGATGGGATAGAGGATAGGATAGGATAGAGGATAGGATAGGATAGAGGATAGGATAGGATAGAGGATAGGATAGGATAGAGGATAGGATAGGATAGAGGATAGGATAGGATAGGATAGAGGATACGATAGGATAGGATAGAGGATAGGATAGGATAGAGGATTGGATAGGATAGAGGATAGGATATGATAGAGGATAGGATATGATAGAGGATAGGATAGGATAGAGGATAGGATAGGATAGAGGATACGATATGATAGGATAGAGGATAGGATAGGATAGAGGATTGGATAGGATAGAGGATAGGATATGATATAGGATAGGATATGATAGAGGATAGGATAGGATGGAGGATAGGATAGGATAGATGATAGGATAGGATAGAGGATAGGATAAGATAGAGGATAGGATAGGATGGAGGATAGGATAGTATAGAGGATAGGATAGGACAGAGGATACGATAGGATAGGATACAGGATAGGATAGAGGATAGGATATTGTAGAGGATAGGATAGGATAGAGGATAGGATAGGATAGAGGATAGGATAGGATAGAGGATAGGATAGGATAGAGGATAGGATGGGATAGAGGATAGGATAGGATAGAGGATAGGATAGGATAGAGGATAGGATAGGATAGAGGATATGATAGGATAGATGATAGGATAGGATAGAGGATAGGATAAGATAGAGGATAGGTTAGGATAGAGGATAGGATAGGGGATTGGATAGGATAGAGGATAGGATAGGATAGAGGATAGGATACGATAGAGGATACGATAGGATAGGATAGAGGATAGGATACGATAGAGGATACGATAGGATAGGATAGAGGATAGGATAGAGGATAGGGGATTGGATAGGATAGAGGATAGGATATGATAGAGGATAGGATATGATAGAGGATAGGATAGGATAGAGGATAGGATAGGATAGAGGATAGGATACGATACAGGATACGATAGGATAGGATAGAGGATAGGATAGAGGATAGGGGATTGGATCGGATACAGGATAGGAGACGGTAGAGGATAGGATAGGATAGGATAGGATAGAGGATAGGGGATTGGATTGGATACAGGATAGGAGACGGTAGAGGATAGGATAGGATAGAGGATAGGATAGGATAGGATAGAGGATACGATAGGATAGGATAGAGGATAGGATAGGATAGAGGATTGGATAGGATAGAGGATAGGATATGATAGAGGATAGGATATGATAGAGGATAGGATAGGATAGAGGATAGGATAGGATAGATGATAGGATAGGATAGAGGATAGGATAAGATAGAGGATAGGATAGGATAGAGGATAGGATAGGATAGAGGATAGGATAGGACAGAGGATACGATAGGATAGGATAGAGAATAGGATAGGATAGAGGATAGGATAGGATAGAGGATAGGATGGGATAGAGGATAGGATAGGATAGAGGATAGGATAGGATAGAGGATAGGATAGGATAGAGGATAGGATAGGATAGAGGATAGGATAGGATAGAGGATAGGATAGGATAGGATAGAGGATACGATAGGATAGGATAGAGGATAGGATAGGATAGAGGATTGGATAGGATAGAGGATAGGATATGATAGAGGATAGGATATGATAGAGGATAGGATAGGATAGAGGATAGGATAGGATAGAGGATAGGATGGGATAGAGGATAGGATAGGATAGAGGATAGGATAGGATAGATGATAGGATAGGATAGAGGATAGGATAGGATAGAGGATAGGATAGGATAGGATAGAGGATACGATAGGATATAATAGAGGATAGGATAGGATAGAGGATTGGATCGGATAGAGGATAGGATATGATAGTGGATAGGATATGATAGAGGATAGGATAGGATAGAGGATAGGATAGGATAGAGGATAGGATAGGATAGAGGATAGGATCGGATAGAGTATAGGATAGGGGATTGGATAGAATAAAGGATAGGATAGGATAGAGGATAGGATAGAGGATAGGATAAGATAGAGGATAAGATAGGATAGAGTATAGGATAGGATACAGGATAGGATAGGATAGAGGATAGGATAGGATAGGATAGAGGATACGATAGGATATAATAGAGGATAGGATAGGATAGAGGATTGGATAGGATAGAGGATAGGATATGATAGAGGATAGGACATGATAGAGGATAGGATAGGATAGATGATAGGATACGATAGATGATAGGATAGGATAGAGGATAGGATAAGATAGAGGATAGGATAGGATAGAGGATAGGATAGGATAGATGATAGGATAGGATAGAGGATAGGATAGGATAGAGGATAGGATAGGATAGAGGATAGTATAGGATAGATGATAGGATAGGATAGAGGATAGGATAAGATAGAGGATAGGATAGGATAGATGATATTATAGGAAAGAGGAAAGGATATGATAGAGGATACGATATTGTAGAGGATAGGATAGGATAGAGGATAGGATAGGATAGAGGATAGGATAGGATAGATGATAGGATAGGATAGAGGATAGGATATGATAGAGGATAGGATACGATAGAGGATAGGATAGGATAGAGGATAGGATAGGATAGAGGATAGGATAGGATAGAGGATAGGATAGGATAGAGGATAGGATAGGATAGAGGATAGGATAGGATAGAGGATAGGATAGGATAGAGGATAGGATATGATAGTGGATCAGATAGGATAGAGGATACGATACGATAGAGGATGGGATAGAGGATAGGGGATTGGATCGGATACAGGATAGGAGACGGTAGAGGATAGGATAGGATAGGATAGAGGATAGGATAGGATAGAGGATGGGATAGGATAGAGGATAGGATAGGATAGAGGATAGGATAAGATAGAGGATAGGATAGTATAGAGGATAGGATAGGATAGAGGATAGGATAGGATAGAGGATAGGATAGGATAGGATAGAGGATACGATAGGATAGGATAGAGGATAGGATAGGATAGAGGATTGGATAGGATAGAGGATAGGATATGATAGAGGATAGGATATGATAGAGGATAGGATAGGATAGAGGATAGGATAGGATAAAGGATAGGATAGGATAGAGGATAGGATAAGATAGAGGATAGGATAGTATAGAGGATAGGATAGGATAGAGGATAGGATAGGATAGAGGATAGGATAGGATAGGATAGAGTATACGATAGGATAGGATAGAGGATAGGATAGGATAGAGGATTGGATAGTATAGAGGATAGGATATGATAGAGGATAGGATATGATAGAGGATAGGATAGGATAGAGGATAGGATAGGATAGATGATAGGATAGGATAGAGGATAGGATAAGATAGAGGATAGGATAGGATAGAGGATAGGATAGGATAGAGGATAGGATAGGACAGAGGATACGATAGGATAGGATAGAGAATAGGATAGGATAGAGGATAGGATAGTATAGAGGATAGGATAGGATAGAGGATTGGATAGGATAGAGGATAGGATATGATAGAGGATAGGATATGATAGAGGATACGATAGGATAGAGGATAGGATAGGATAGATGATAGGATAGGATAGAGGATAGGATAAGATAGAGGATAGGATAGGATAGAGGACAGGATAGGATAGAGGATAGGATCGGATAGAGGATAAGATAGGATAGAGGATAGGATAGGATAGATGATAGGATAGGATAGAGGATTGGATAAGATAGAGGATAGGATAGGATAGAGGATAGTATAGGGGATTGGATAGGATAGAGGATAGGATAGGATAGAGGATACGATATGATAGGATAGAGGATAGGATAGGATAGAGGATTGGATAGGATAGAGGATAGGATATGATATAGGATAGGATATGATAGAGGATAGGATAGGATGGAGGATAGGATAGGATAGATGATAGGATAGGATAGAGGATAGGATAAGATAGAGGATAGGATAGGATGGAGGATAGGATAGTATAGAGGATAGGATAGGACAGAGGATACGATAGGATAGGATACAGGATAGGATAGGATAGAGGATAGGATAGGATAGGATAGAGGATAGGATATTGTAGAGGATAGGATAGGATAGAGGATAGGATAGGATAGAGGATAGGATAGGATAGAGGATAGGATAGGATAGAGGATAGGATGGGATAGAGGATAGGATAGGATAGAGGATAGGATAGGATAGAGGATAGGATAGGATAGAGGATATGATAGGATAGATGATAGGATAGGATAGAGGATAGGATAAGATAGAGGATAGGTTAGGATAGAGGATAGGATAGGGGATTGGATAGGATAGAGGATAGGATAGGATAGAGGATAGGATACGATAGAGGATACGATAGGATAGGATAGAGGATAGGATACGATAGAGGATACGATAGGATAGGATAGAGGATAGGATAGAGGATAGGGGATTGGATAGGATAGAGGATAGGATATGATAGAGGATAGGATATGATAGAGGATAGGATAGGATAGAGGATAGGATAGGATAGAGGATAGGATACGATACAGGATACGATAGGATAGGATAGAGGATAGGATAGAGGATAGGGGATTGGATCGGATACAGGATAGGAGACGGTAGAGGATAGGATAGGATAGGATAGGATAGAGGATAGGGGATTGGATTGGATACAGGATAGGAGACGGTAGAGGATAGGATAGGATAGAGGATAGGATAGGATAGGATAGAGGATACGATAGGATAGGATAGAGGATAGGATAGGATAGAGGATTGGATAGGATAGAGGATAGGATATGATAGAGGATAGGATATGATAGAGGATAGGATAGGATAGAGGATAGGATAGGATAGATGATAGGATAGGATAGAGGATAGGATAAGATAGAGGATAGGATAGGATAGAGGATAGGATAGGATAGAGGATAGGATAGGACAGAGGATACGATAGGATAGGATAGAGAATAGGATAGGATAGAGGATAGGATAGGATAGAGGATAGGATGGGATAGAGGATAGGATAGGATAGAGGATAGGATAGGATAGAGGATAGGATAGGATAGAGGATAGGATAGGATAGAGGATAGGATAGGATAGAGGATAGGATAGGATAGGATAGAGGATACGATAGGATAGGATAGAGGATAGGATAGGATAGAGGATTGGATAGGATAGAGGATAGGATATGATAGAGGATAGGATATGATAGAGGATAGGATAGGATAGAGGATAGGATAGGATAGAGGATACGATATGATAGGATAGAGGATAGGATAGGATAGAGGATTGGATAGGATAGAGGATAGGATATGATATAGGATAGGATATGATAGAGGATAGGATAGGATGGAGGATAGGATAGGATAGATGATAGGATAGGATAGAGGATAGGATAAGATAGAGGATAGGATAGGATGGAGGATAGGATAGTATAGAGGATAGGATAGGACAGAGGATACGATAGGATAGGATACAGGATAGGATAGAGGATAGGATATTGTAGAGGATAGGATAGGATAGAGGATAGGATAGGATAGAGGATAGGATAGGATAGAGGATAGGATAGGATAGAGGATAGGATGGGATAGAGGATAGGATAGGATAGAGGATAGGATAGGATAGAGGATAGGATAGGATAGAGGATATGATAGGATAGATGATAGGATAGGATAGAGGATAGGATAAGATAGAGGATAGGTTAGGATAGAGGATAGGATAGGGGATTGGATAGGATAGAGGATAGGATAGGATAGAGGATAGGATACGATAGAGGATACGATAGGATAGGATAGAGGATAGGATACGATAGAGGATACGATAGGATAGGATAGAGGATAGGATAGAGGATAGGGGATTGGATAGGATAGAGGATAGGATATGATAGAGGATAGGATATGATAGAGGATAGGATAGGATAGAGGATAGGATAGGATAGAGGATAGGATACGATACAGGATACGATAGGATAGGATAGAGGATAGGATAGAGGATAGGGGATTGGATCGGATACAGGATAGGAGACGGTAGAGGATAGGATAGGATAGGATAGGATAGAGGATAGGGGATTGGATTGGATACAGGATAGGAGACGGTAGAGGATAGGATAGGATAGAGGATAGGATAGGATAGGATAGAGGATACGATAGGATAGGATAGAGGATAGGATAGGATAGAGGATTGGATAGGATAGAGGATAGGATATGATAGAGGATAGGATATGATAGAGGATAGGATAGGATAGAGGATAGGATAGGATAGATGATAGGATAGGATAGAGGATAGGATAAGATAGAGGATAGGATAGGATAGAGGATAGGATAGGATAGAGGATAGGATAGGACAGAGGATACGATAGGATAGGATAGAGAATAGGATAGGATAGAGGATAGGATAGGATAGAGGATAGGATGGGATAGAGGATAGGATAGGATAGAGGATAGGATAGGATAGAGGATAGGATAGGATAGAGGATAGGATAGGATAGAGGATAGGATAGGATAGAGGATAGGATAGGATAGGATAGAGGATACGATAGGATAGGATAGAGGATAGGATAGGATAGAGGATTGGATAGGATAGAGGATAGGATATGATAGAGGATAGGATATGATAGAGGATAGGATAGGATAGAGGATAGGATAGGATAGAGGATAGGATGGGATAGAGGATAGGATAGGATAGAGGATAGGATAGGATAGATGATAGGATAGGATAGAGGATAGGATAGGATAGAGGATAGGATAGGATAGAGGATTGGATAGGATAGAGGATAGGATATGATAGAGGATAGGATGGGATAGAGGATAGGATAGGATAGAGGATAGGATAGGATAGAGGATAGGATAGGATAGAGGATAGGATAGGATAGAGGATAGGATAGGATAGAGGATAGGATAGGATAGGATAGAGGATACGATAGGATAGGATAGAGGATAGGATAGGATAGAGGATTGGATAGGATAGAGGATAGGATATGATAGAGGATAGGATATGATAGAGGATAGGATAGGATAGAGGATAGGATAGGATAGAGGATAGGATGGGATAGAGGATAGGATAGGATAGAGGATAGGATAGGATAGATGATAGGATAGGATAGAGGATAGGATAGGATAGAGGATAGGATAGGATAGGATAGAGGATACGATAGGATATAATAGAGGATAGGATAGGATAGGATAGGATAGGATAAGATAGAGGATAGGATAGGATAGAGGATAGGATAGGATAGAGGATAGGATAGGACAGAGGATACGATAGGATAGGATAGAGAATAGGATAGGATAGAGGATAGGATAGGATAGAGGATAGGATGGGATAGAGGATAGGATAGGATAGAGGATAGGATAGGATAGAGGATAGGATAGGATAGAGGATAGGATAGGATAGAGGATAGGATAGGATAGAGGATAGGATAGGATAGGATAGAGGATACGATAGGATAGGATAGAGGATAGGATAGGATAGAGGATTGGATAGGATAGAGGATAGGATATGATAGAGGATAGGATATGATAGAGGATAGGATAGGATAGAGGATAGGATAGGATAGAGGATAGGATGGGATAGAGGATAGGATAGGATAGAGGATAGGATAGGATAGATGATAGGATAGGATAGAGGATAGGATAGGATAGAGGATAGGATAGGATAGGATAGAGGATACGATAGGATATAATAGAGGATAGGATAGGATAGAGGATTGGATCGGATAGAGGATAGGATATGATAGTGGATAGGATATGATAGAGGATAGGATAGGATAGAGGATAGGATAGGATAGAGGATAGGATAGGATAGAGGATAGGATCGGATAGAGTATAGGATAGGGGATTGGATAGAATAAAGGATAGGATAGGATAGAGGATAGGATAGAGGATAGGATAAGATAGAGGATAAGATAGGATAGAGTATAGGATAGGATAGAGGATAGGATAGGATAGAGGATAGGATAGGATAGGATAGAGGATACGATAGGATATAATAGAGGATAGGATAGGATAGAGGATTGGATAGGATAGAGGATAGGATATGATAGAGGATAGGACATGATAGAGGATAGGATAGGATAGATGATAGGATAGGATAGATGATAGGATAGGATAGAGGATAGGATAAGATAGAGGATAGGATAGGATAGAGGATAGGATAGGATAGAGGATAGGATCGGATAGAGGATAGGATAGGGGATTGGATAGAATAAATGATAGGATAGGATAGAGGATAGGATAAGATAGAGGATAAGATAGGATAGAGTATAGGATAGGATAGAGGATAGGATATGATAGAGGATAGGATAGGATAGAGGATAGGATAGGATAGATGATAGGATAGGATAGAGGATAGGATAGGATAGATGATAGGATAGGATAGAGGATAGGATAAGATAGAGGATAGGATAGGATAGAGGATAGGATAGGATAGAGGACAGGATAGGATAGAGGATAGGATCGGATAGAGGATAAGATAGGATAGAGGATAGGATAGGATAGGATAGAGTATACGATAGGATAGGATAGAGGATAGGATAGGATAGAGGATTGGATAGTATAGAGGATAGGATATGATAGAGGATAGGATATGATAGAGGATAGGATAGGATAGAGGATAGGATAGGATAGATGATAGGATAGGATAGAGGATAGGATAAGATAGAGGATAGGATAGGATAGAGGATAGGATAGGATAGAGGATAGGATAGGACAGAGGATACGATAGGATAGGATAGAGAATAGGATAGGATAGAGGATAGGATAGTATAGAGGATAGGATAGGATAGAGGATTGGATAGGATAGAGGATAGGATATGATAGAGGATAGGATATGATAGAGGATACGATAGGATAGAGGATAGGATAGGATAGATGATAGGATAGGATAGAGGATAGGATAAGATAGAGGATAGGATAGGATAGAGGACAGGATAGGATAGAGGATAGGATCGGATAGAGGATAAGATAGGATAGAGGATAGGATAGGATAGATGATAGGATAGGATAGAGGATTGGATAAGATAGAGGATAGGATAGGATAGAGGATAGTATAGGGGATTGGATAGGATAGAGGATAGGATAGGATAGAGGATACGATATGATAGGATAGAGGATAGGATAGGATAGAGGATTGGATAGGATAGAGGATAGGATATGATATAGGATAGGATATGATAGAGGATAGGATAGGATGGAGGATAGGATAGGATAGATGATAGGATAGGATAGAGGATAGGATAGGATAGAGGATAGGATGGGATAGAGGATAGGATAGGATAGAGGATAGGATAGGATAGAGGATAGGATAGGATAGAGGATAGGATAGGATAGAGGATAGGATAGGATAGAGGATAGGATAGGATAGGATAGAGGATACGATAGGATAGGATAGAGGATAGGATAGGATAGAGGATTGGATAGGATAGAGGATAGGATATGATAGAGGATAGGATATGATAGAGGATAGGATAGGATAGAGGATAGGATAGGATAGAGGATAGGATGGGATAGAGGATAGGATAGGATAGAGGATAGGATAGGATAGATGATAGGATAGGATAGAGGATAGGATAGGATAGAGGATAGGATAGGATAGGATAGAGGATACGATAGGATATAATAGAGGATAGGATAGGATAGAGGATTGGATCGGATAGAGGATAGGATATGATAGTGGATAGGATATGATAGAGGATAGGATAGGATAGAGGATAGGATAGGATAGAGGATAGGATAGTATAGAGGATAGGATAGGATAGAGGATTGGATAGGATAGAGGATAGGATAGGATAGATGATAGGATAGGATAGATGATAGGATAGGATAGAGGATAGGATAAGATAGAGGATAGGATAGGATAGAGGATAGGATAGGATAGAGGATAGGATCGGATAGAGGATAGGATAGGGGATTGGATAGAATAAATGATAGGATAGGATAGAGGATAGGATAAGATAGAGGATAAGATAGGATAGAGTATAGGATAGGATAGAGGATAGGATATGATAGAGGATAGGATAGGATAGAGGATAGGATAGGATAGATGATAGGATAGGATAGAAGATAGGATAGGATAGGATAGAGGATAGGATAAGATAGAGGATAAGATAGGATAGAGGATAGGATAGGATAGAGGATAGGATAGGATAGAGGATAGGATAGGATAGATGATAGGATAGGATAGAGGATAGGATAGGATAGAGGATAGGATAGGATAGAGGATAGTATAGGATAGATGATAGGATAGGATAGAGGATAGGATAAGATAGAGGATAGGATAGGATAGATGATATTATAGGAAAGAGGAAAGGATATGATAGAGGATACGATATTGTAGAGGATAGGATAGGATAGAGGATAGGATAGGATAGAGGATAGGATAGGATAGAGGATAGGATATGATAGAGGATAGGATACGATAGAGGATAGGATAGGATAGAGGATAGGATAGGATAGAGGATAGGATAGGATAGAGGATAGGATAGGATAGAGGATAGGATATGATAGAGGATAGGATACGATAGAGGATAGGATAGGATAGAGGATAGGATAGGATAGAGGATAGGATAGGATAGAGGATACGATACGATAGAGGATGGGATAGAGGATAGGGGATTGGATCGGATACAGGATAGGAGACGGTAGAGGATAGGATAGGATAGGATAGAGGATAGGATAGGATAGAGGATGGGATAGGATAGAGGATAGGATAGGATAGAGGATAGGATAAGATAGGGGATAGGATCGTATAGAGGATAGGATAGGATAGAGGATAGGATAGGATAGAGGATAGGATAGGATAGGATAGAGGATACGATAGGATAGGATAGAGGATAGGATAGGATAGAGGATTGGATAGGATAGAGGATAGGATATGATAGAGGATAGGATATGATAGAGGATAGGATAGGATAGAGGATAGGATATAATAGAGGATAGGATACGATAGAGGATAGGATAGGATAAAGGATAGGATAGGATAGAGGATAGGATAAGATAGAGGATAGGATAGTATAGAGGATAGGATAGGATAGAGGATAGGATAGGATAGAGGATAGGATAGGATAGGATAGAGTATACGATAGGATAGGATAGAGGATAGGATAGGATAGAGGATTGGATAGTATAGAGGATAGGATATGATAGAGGATAGGATATGATAGAGGATAGGATAGGATAGAGGATAGGATAGGATAGATGATAGGATAGGATAGAGGATAGGATAAGATAGAGGATAGGATAGGATAGAGGATAGGATAGGATAGAGGATAGGATAGGACAGAGGATACGATAGGATAGGATAGAGAATAGGATAGGATAGAGGATAGGATAGTATAGAGGATAGGATAGGATAGAGGATTGGATAGGATAGACGATAGGATATGATAGAGGATAGGATATGATAGAGGATACGATAGGATAGAGGATAGGATAGGATAGATGATAGGATAGGATAGAGGATAGGATAAGATAGAGGATAGGATAGGATAGAGGATAGGATAGGATAGAGGATAGGATCGGATAGAGGATAAGATAGGATAGAGGATAGGATAGGATAGATGATAGGATAGGATAGAGGATTGGATAAGATAGAGGATAGGATAGGATAGAGGATAGTATAGGGGATTGGATAGGATAGAGGATACGATAGGATAGAGGATACGATATGATAGGATAGAGGATAGGATAGGATAGAGGATTGGATAGGATAGAGGATAGGATATGATATAGGATAGGATATGATAGAGGATAGGATAGGATGGAGGATAGGATAGGATAGATGATAGGATAGGATAGAGGATAGGATAAGATAGAGGATAGGATAGGATGGAGGATAGGATAGGATAGAGGATAGGATAGGACAGAGGATACGATAGGATAGGATACAGGATAGGATAGGATAGAGGATAGGATAGGATAGGATAGAGGATAGGATAGGATAGAGGATAGGATAGGATAGGATAGAGGATAGGATAGGATAGAGGATAGGATAGGATAGAGGATAGGATAGGATAGAGGATAGGATAGGATAGAGGATAGGATATGATAGAGGATAGGATAGGATAGAAGATAGGATAGGATAGATGATAGGATAGGATAGAGGATAGGATGGGATAGAGGATAGGATAGGATAGAGGATAGGATAGGATATAATAGAGGATAGGATAGGATAGAGGATTGGATAGGATAGAGGATAGGATATGATAGAGGATAGGATATGATAGAGGATAGGATAGGATAGGATAGAGGATAGGATAGGATAGAGGATAGGATAGGGTAGAGGATAGGATAGGATAGAGGATAGGATAGGATAGATGATACTGTAGGATAGAGGATAGGATAAGATAGAGGATAGGTTAGGATAGAGGATAGGATAGGGGATTGGATAGGATAGAGGATAGGATAGGATAGAGGATAGGATACGATAGAGGATACGATAGGATAGGATAGAGGATAGGATACGATAGAGGGTACGATAGGATAGGATAGAGGATAGGATAGGATAGAGGATAGGATAGGATAGAGGATAGGATATGATAGTGGATAGGATATGATAGAGGATAGGATAGGATAGAGGATAGGATAGGATAGATGATAGGATAGGATAGAGGATAGGATCGGATAGAGTATAGGATAGGGGATTGGATAGAATAAAGGATAGGATAGGATAGAGGATAGGATAGAGGATAGGATAAGATAGAGGATAAGATAGGATAGAGTATAGGATAGGATAGAGGACAGGATAGGATAGGATAGGATAGAGGATACGATAGGATATAATAGAGGATAGGATAGGATAGAGGATTGGATAGGATAGAGGATAGGATAGGATAGAGGATACGATAGGATATAATAGAGGATAGGATAGGATAGAGGATTGGATAGGATAGAGGATAGGATATGATAGAGGATAGGATATGATAGAGGATAGGATAGGATAGATGATAGGATAGTATAGATGATAGGATAGGATAGAGGATAGGATAAGATAGAGGATAGGATAGGATAGATGATAGGATAGGATAGAGGATAGGATAAGATAGAGGATAGGATAGGATAGAGGATAGGATAGGATAGAGGATAGGATAGGACAGAGGATACGATAGGATAGATGATAGGATAGGATAGTGGATAGGATAGGATAGAGGATAGGATAGGATAGGATAGAGGATAGGATAGGATAGAGGATAGGATAAGATAGAGGATAGGATAGTATAGAGGATAGGATAGGATAGAGGATAGGATAGGATAGAGGATAGGATAGGATAGGATAGAGGATACGATAGGATAGGATAGAGGATAGGATAGGATAGAGGATTGGATAGGATAGAGGATAGGATATGATAGAGGATAGGATATGATAGAGGATAGGATAGGATAGAGGATAGGATATAATAGAGGATAGGATACGATAGAGGATAGGATAGGATAAAGGATAGGATAGGATAGAGGATAGGATAGGATAGAGGATAGGATAGGATAGAGGATACGATATGATAGGATAGAGGATAGGATAGGATAGAGGATTGGATAGGATAGAGGATAGGATATGATATAGGATAGGATATGATAGAGGATAGGATAGGATGGAGGATAGGATAGGATAGATGATAGGATAGGATAGAGGATAGGATAAGATAGAGGATAGGATAGGATGGAGGATAGGATAGGATAGAGGATAGGATAGGACAGAGGATACGATAGGATAGGATACAGGATAGGATGGGATAGAGGATAGGATAGGATAGGATAGAGGATAGGATAGGATAGAGGATAGGATAGGATAGGATAGAGGATAGGATAGGATAGAGGATAGGATATGATAGAGGATAGGATAGGATAGAAGATAGGATAGGATAGATGATAGGATAGGATAGAGGATAGGATGGGATAGAGGATAGGATAGGATAGAGGATAGGATAGGATAGATGATAGGATAGGATAGAGGATAGGATAGGATAGATGATAGGATAGGATAGAGGATAGGATAGGGTAGAGGATAGGATAGGATAGAGGATAGGATAGGATAGATGATACTATAGGATAGAGGATAGGATAAGATAAAGGATAGGTTAGGATAGAGGATAGGATAGGGGATTGGATAGGATAGAGAATAGGATAGGATAGAGGATAGGATACGATAGAGGATACGATAGGATAGGATAGAGGATAGGATACGATAGAGGATACGATAGGATAGGATAGAGGATAGGATAGGATAGAGGATAGGATAGGATAGAGGATAGGATATGATAGTGGATAGGATATGATAGAGGATAGGATAGGATAGAGGATAGGATAGGATAGAGGATAGGATCGGATAGAGGATAGGATAGGATAGAGGATAGGATCGGATAGAGGATAGGATAGGGGATTGGATAGAATAAAGGATAGGATAGGATAGAGGTTAGGATAAGATAGAGGATAAGATAGGATAGAGTATAGGATAGGATAGAGGATTGGATATGATAGAGGATAGGATAGGATAGAGGATAGGATAGGATAGATGATAGGATAGGATAGATGATAGGATAGGTTAGAGGATAGGATAAGATAGAGGATAGGATAGGATAGAGGATAGGATAGGGGATTGGATAGGATAGAGGATAGGATAGTGGATTGGATAGGATAGAGGATAGGATAGGACAGATGATATTATAGGAATGAGGATAGGATATGATAGAGGATACGATATTATAGAGGATAGGATAGGATAGAGGATAGGATAGGATAGAGGATAGGATAGTATAGAGGATAGGATAGGATAGAGGATAGGATAGGATAGAGGATAGGATGCGATAGAGGATCCGAAAGGATAGGATAGAGGGTAGGATAGGATAGAGGATAGGATAGGATAGATGATAGGATAGGATACAGGATAGGATAAGATAGAGGATAGGATAGGATACAGGATAGGATAGGGGATTGGATAGGATAGAGGATAGGATAGGATAGAGCATAGGATACGATAGAGGATATAATAGGATAGAGGATAGGAAAGGATAGAGGATAGGATAGGATAGAGCATAGGATACGATAGAGGATATAATAGGATAGAGGATAGCATAGGATAGAGGATAGGATACGATAGAGGATAGGATAGGATCGAGGATAGCATAGGATAGAGGATAGGATAGGACAGGATAGAGGATAGGATAGGATAGAGGATAGGATAGGATAGAGCATAGGATACGATAGAGGATAGGATAGTGGATTGGATAGGATAGAGGATAGGGTAGGACAGATGATATTATAGGAATGAGGATAGGATATGATAGAGGATACGATATTATAGAGGATAGGATAGGATAGAGGATAGGATAGGATAGAGGATAGGATAGTATAAAGGATAGGATAGGATAGAGGATAGGATAGGATAGAGGATAGGATGCGATAGAGGATCCGAAAGGATAGGATAGAGGGTAGGATAGGATAGAGGATAGGATAGGATAGAGGATAGGAGAGGATAGAGGATAGGATATGATAGAGGATAGGATAGGATAGAGGATAGGATAGGATAGAGTATAGGATAGTATAGAGGATAGGATAAGATAGAGGATATGATAGGATAGACGATAGGATATGATAGAGGATAGGATAGGGGATTGGATAGGATAGAGGATAGGATAGGACAGATGATATTATAGGAATGACGATAGGATATGATAGAGGATACGATATTATAGAGGATAGGATAGGATAGAGGATAGGATAGGATAGAGGATAGGATAGTATAGAGGATAGGATAGGATAGAGGATAGGATAGGATCGAGGATAGCATAGGATAGAGGATAGGATAGGACAGGATAGAGGATAGGATAGGATAGAGGATAGGATAGGATAGAGCATAGGATACGATAGAGGATAGGATAGTGGATTGGATAGGATAGAGGATAGGGTAGGACAGATGATATTATAGGAATGAGGATAGGATATGATAGAGGATACGATATTATAGAGGATAGGATAGGATAGAGGATAGGATAGGATAGAGGATAGGATAGTATAAAGGATAGGATAGGATAGAGGATAGGATAGGATAGAGGATAGGATGCGATAGAAGATCCGAAAGGATAGGATAGAGGGTAGGATAGGATAGAGGATAGGATAGGATAGAGGATATTAGAGGATAGAGGATAGGATATGATAGAGGATAGGATAGGATAGAGGATAGGATAGGATAGAGTATAGGATAGTATAGAGGATAGGATAAGATAGAGGATATGATAGGATAGACGATAGGATATGATAGAGGATAGGATAGGATAGAAGATAGGATCGGATAGAGGATAGGATAGAGAATTGGATAGG
Source organism: Halictus rubicundus (assembly GCF_050948215.1). Lineage (NCBI taxonomy): Eukaryota > Metazoa > Arthropoda > Insecta > Hymenoptera > Halictidae > Halictus > Halictus rubicundus. The sequence goes on along the minus strand of NW_027488852.1, from coordinate 179,867 downwards.
ATAGAGGATAGGATAAGATAGAGGATAGGATAGGATAGAGGATAGGATAGGATAGAGGATAGGATAGGATAGAGGATAGGATTGGATAGAGGATATCATAGGGGATTGGATAGGATAGATGATAGGAGACGATAGAGGATAGGATAGGATAGTGGATAGGATAGGATAGATGATATTATAGGAAAGAGGAAAGGATATGATAGAGGATACGATATTATAGAGGATAGGATAGGACAGAGGATTGGATAGGATAGAGGATAGGATAGAGAATATGATACGGTAGACGATAGGGGATTGGATCGGATACAGGATAGGAGGCGGTACAGGATAGGATATAATAGAATAGAGAATAGGATAGGATAGAGGATAGGTTAGGATAGAGGATAGGATAGGATAGAGGATAGAATAGGGTAGAGGATAGGTTAGGATAGAGGATAGGATGGGATAGAGGATATGATAGGGGATTGGATAGGTTAGAGGATAGGATAGGATACAGGATAGGATAGGATAGAGGATAGGAAAGGATAGAGGATAGGATAGGATAGAGGATAGGATAGGATAGAGGATAGGATAGGGGATTGGATAGGATAGAGGATAGGATAGGATAGAGGATAGGATAGGATAGAGGATAGGATAGGATAGAGGATAGGATACGATAGAGGATACGATAGGATAAGATAGAGGATAGGATACGATAGAGGATACGATAGGATAGGATAGAGGATAGGATAGGATAGAGCATAGGATAGGATAGAGGATAGGATAAGATAGAGGATAAGATAGGATAGAGGATAGGATAGGATAGAGGATAGGATAGGATAGAGGATAGGATAGGATAGAGCATAGGATACGATAGAGGATAGGATAGGGGATTGGATAGGATAGAGGATAGGATAGGACAGATGATATTATAGGAATGAGGATAGGATATGATAGAGGATACGATATTATAGAGGATAGGATAGGATAGAGGATAGGATAGGATAGAGGATAGGATGCGATAGAGGATACGAAAGGATAGGATGCGATAGAGGATACGAAAGGATAGGATAGAGGGTAGGATAGGATAGAGGATAGGATAGGATAGAGGATAGGATAGGATAGAGGATAGGATATGATAGAGGATAGGATATCATAGAGGATAGGATAGGATAGGGGATAGGATAGGATAGAGGAAAGGATAATATAGAGGATATGATAGGATAGAGCATAGGATAGGATAGAGGATAGGATAGGATAGAGCATAGGATACGATAGAGGATATAATAGGATAGAGGATAGGAAAGGATAGAGGATAGGACAGGATAGAGGATAGCATAGGATAGAGGATAGGATAGGGGATTGGATAGGATAGAGGATAGGATAGTGGAGTGGATAGGATAGAGGATAGGATAGGACAGATGATATTATAGGAATGACGATAGGATATGATAGAGGATACGATATTATAGAGGATAGGATAGGATAGAGGATAGGATAGGATAGAGGATAGGATAGTATAGAGGATAGGATAGGATAGAGGATAGGATAGGATAGAGGATAGGATGCGATAGAGGATCCGAAAGGATAGGATAGAGGGTAGGATAGGATAGAGGATAGGATAGGATAGAGGATAGGAGAGGATAGAGGATAGGATATGATAGAGGGTAGGATAGGATAGAGGATAGGATAGGATAGAGGATAGGATAGTATAGAGGATAGGATAAGATAGAGGATATGATAGGATAGACGATAGGATACGATAGAGGATAGGATAGGATAGAAGATAGGATCGGATAGAGGATAGGATAGAGAATTGGATAGGATAGAGGATAGGATAAGATAGAGGATAGGATAGGATAGAGGATAGGATAGGATAGAGGATAGGATAGGATAGAGGATAGGATAGGATAGAGGATAGGATTGGATAGAGGATATCATAGGGGATTGGATAGGATAGATGATAGGAGACGATAGAGGATAGGATAGGATAGTGGATAGGATAGGATAGATGATATTATAGGAAAGAGGAAAGGATATGATAGAGGATACGATATTATAGAGGATAGGATAGGACAGAGGATTGGATAGGATAGAGGATAGGATTGGATAGAGGATATCATAGGGGATTGGATAGAATAGATGATAGGAGACGATAGAGGATAGGATAGGATAGAGGATAGGATAGGATAGATGATTGGATAGGATAGAGGATAGGATAGAGAATATGATACGGTAGACGATAGGGGATTGGATCGGATACAGGATAGGAGGCGGTACAGGATAGGATATAATAGAATAGAGAATAGGATAGGATAGAGGATAGGTTAGGATAGAGGATAGGATAGGATAGAGGATAGAATAGGGTAGAGGATAGGTTAGGATAGAGGATAGGATGGGATAGAGGATATGATAGGGGATTGGATAGGATAGAGGATAGGATAGGATACAGGATAGGATAGGATAGAGGATAGGAAAGGATAGAGGATAGGATAGGATAGAGGATAGGATAGGATAGAGGATAGGATAGGGGATTGGATAGGATAGAGGATAGGATAGGATAGAGGATAGGATAGGATAGAGGATAGGATAGGATAGAGGATAGGATACGATAGAGGATACGATAGGATAAGATAGAGGATAGGATACGATAGAGGATACGATAGGATAGGATAGAGGATAGGATAGGATAGAGGATAGGATAGGATAGAGGATAGGATAAGATAGAGGATAAGATAGGATAGAGGATAGGATAGGATAGAGGATAGGATATGATAGAGGATAGGATAGGATAGAAGATAGGATCGGATAGAGGATAGGATAGGATAGAGGATAGGATAAGATAGAGGATAGGATAGGATAGAGGATAGGATAGGATAGAGGATAGGATAGGATAGAGGATAGGATAGGATAGAGGATAGGATTGGATAGAGGATATCATAGGGGATTGGATAGAATAGATGATAGGAGACGATAGAGGATAGGATAGGATAGAGGATAGGATAGGATAGATGATATTATAGGAAAGAGGAAAGGATATGATAGAGGATACGATATTATAGAGGATAGGATAGGACAGAGGATTGGATAGGATAGAGGATAGGATAGAGAATATGATACGGTAGACGATAGGGGATTGGATCGGATACAGGATAGGAGGCGGTACAGGATAGGATATAATAGGATAGAGAATAGGATAGGATAGAGGATAGGTTAGGATAGAGGAAAGGATAGGATAGAGGATAGAATAGGGTAGAGGATAGGTTAGGATAGAGGATAGGATCGGATAGAGGATATGATAGGGGATTGGATAGGATAGAGGATAGGATAGGATACAGGATAGGATAGGATAGAGTATAGGAAAGGACAGAGGATAGGATAGGATAGAGGATAGGACAGGATAGAGGATAGGATAAGATAGAGGATAGGTAGGATAGAGGATAGGATAGGATAGAGGATAGGATAGGGTAGATGATAGGATAGGATAGAGGATAGGATAGGATAGATGATAGGATAGGATAGAGGATAGGATAAGATAGAGGATAGGATAGGATAGAGGATAGGATAGGGGATTGGATAGGATAGAGGATAGGATAGGATAGAGGATAGGATAGGATAGAGGATAGGATACGATAGAGGATACGATAGGATAAGATAGAGGATAGGATACGATAGAGGATACGATAGGATAGGATAGAGGATAGGATAGGATAGAGGATAGGATAGGATAGAGGATAGGATAAGATAGAGGATAAGATAGGATAGAGGATAGGATAGGATAGAGGATAGGATATGATAGAGGATAGGATAGGATAGAAGATAGGATCGGATAGAGGATAGGATAGAGAATTGGATAGGATAGAGGATAGGATAAGATAGAGGATAGGATAGGATAGAGGATAGGATAGGATAGAGGATAGGATAGGATAGAGGATAGGATAGGATAGAGGATAGGATTGGATAGAGGATATCATAGGGGATTGGATAGGATAGATGATAGGAGACGATAGAGGATAGGATAGGATAGAGGATAGGATAGGATAGAGGATAGGTTAGGATAGAGGATAGGATAGGATAGAGGATAGAATAGGGTAGAGGATAGGTTAGGATAGAGGATAGGATCGGGTAGAGGATATGATAGGGGATTGGATAGGATAGAGGATAGGATAGGATACAGGATAGGATAGGATAGAGGATAGGAAAGGACAGAGGATAGGATAGGATAGAGGATAGGACAGGATAGCGGATAGGATAAGATAGAGGATAGGTAGGATAGAGGATAGGATAGGATAGAGGATAGGATAGGGTAGATGATAGGATAGGACAGAGGATAGGATAGGATAGATGATACGATAGGATAGAGGATAGGATAAGATAGAGGATAGGATAGGATAGAGGATAGGATAGAGAATATGATACGGTAGACGATAGGGGATTGGATCGGATACAGGATAGGAGGCGGTACAGGATAGGATATAATAGGATAGAGAATAGGATAGGATAGAGGATAGGTTAGGATAGAGGATAGGATAGGATAGAGGATAGAATAGGGTAGAGGATAGGTTAGGATAGAGGATAGGATCGGATAGAGGATATGATAGGGGATTGGATAGGATAGAGGATAGGATAGGATACAGGATAGGATAGGATAGAGGATAGGAAAGGACAGAGGATAGGATAGGATAGAGGATAGGACAGGATAGAGGATAGGATAAGATAGAGGATAGGTAGGATAGAGGATAGGATAGGATAGAGGATAGGATAGGGTAGATGATAGGATAGGATAGAGGATAGGATAGGATAGATGATAGGATAGGATAGAGGATAGGATAAGATAGAGGATAGGATAGGATAGAGGATAGGATAGGGGATTGTATAGGATAGAGGATAGGATAGGATAGAGGATAGGATAGGATAGAGGATAGGATACGATAGAGGATACGATAGGATAAGATAGAGGATAGGATACGATAGAGGATACGATAGGATAGGATAGAGGATAGGATAGGATAGAGGATAGGATAGGATAGAGGATAGGATATGATAGTGGATCGGATAGGATAGAGGATAGGATAGGATAGATGATCGGATAGGTTAGAGGATAGGATAAGATAGAGGATAGGATAGGATAGAGGATAGGAAAGGGGATTGGATAGGATAGGATAGAGGATACGATAGGAATGAGGATAGGATAGAGAATAGTATAGGATAGAGGATAGGGGATTGGGTCGGATACAGGATAGGAGAGGATAGATAATAGGAAAGTATAGAGGATAGGATAGGATAGAGGATAGGATAGGATAGAGGATAGGATACGATAGAGGATACGATAGGATAGGATAGAGGATAGGATTGGATAGAGGATATCATAGGGGATTGGATAGGATAAATGATAGGAGACGATAGAGGATAGGATAGGATAGAGGATAGGATAGGATAGATGATATTATAGGAAAGAGGAAAGGATATGATAGAGGATACTATATTATAGAGGATAGGATAGGACAGAGGATTGGATAGGATAAAGGATAGGATAGAGAATATGATACGGTAGACGATAGGGGATTGGATCGGATACAGGATAGGAGGCGGTACAGGATAGGATATAATAGGGTAGAGAATAGGATAGGATAGAGGATAGGTTAGGATAGAGGATAGGATAGGATAGAGGATAGAATAGGGTAGAGGATAGGTTAGGATAGAGGATAGGATCGGATAGAGGATATGATAGGGGATTGGATAGGATAGAGGATAGGATAGGATACAGGATAGGATAGGATAGAGGATAGGAAAGGATAGAGGATAGGATAGGATAGAGGATAGGATAGGATAGAGGATAGGATAGGATAGAGGATAGGATAGGGGATTGGATAGGATAGAGGATAGGATAGGATAGAGGATAGAATAGGATAGAGGATAGGATAGGATAGAGGATAGGATAGGATAGGATAGAGGATAGGATAGGATAGAGGATAGGATTGGATAGAGGATATCATAGGAGATTGGATAGGATAGATGATAGGAGACGATAGAGGATAGGATAGGATAGAGGATAGGAAAGGACAGAGGATAGGATAGGATAGAGGATAGGACAGGATAGAGGATAGGATAAGATAGAGGATAGGTAGGATAGAGGATAGGATAGGATAGAGGATAGGATAGGGTAGATGATAGGATAGGATAGAGGATAGGATAGGATAGATGATAGGATAGGATAGAGGATAGGATAAGATAGAGGATAGGATAGGATAGAGGATAGGATAGGGGATTGGATAGGATAGAGGATAGGATAGGACAGAGGATAGGATAGGATAGAGGATAGGATACGATAGAGGATACGATAGGATAAGATAGAGGATAGGATACGATAGAGGATACGATAGGATAGGATAGAGGATAGGATAGGATAGAGGATAGGATAGGATAGAGGATAGGATAAGATAGAGGATAAGATAGGATAGAGGATAGGATACGATAGAGGATAGGATATGATAGAGGATAGGATAGGATAGAAGATAGGATCGGATAGAGGATAGGATAGAGAATTGGATAGGATAGAGGATAGGATAAGATAGAGGATAGGATAGGATAGAGGATAGGATAGGATAGAGGATAGGATAGGATAGAGGATAGGATAGGATAGAGGATAGGATTGGATAGAGGATATCATAGGGGATTGGATAGGATAGATGATAGGAGACGATAGAGGATAGGATAGGATAGAGGATAGGATAGGATAGAGGATAGGTTAGGATAGAGGATAGGATAGGATAGAGGATAGAATAGGGTAGAGGATAGGTTAGGATAGAGGATAGGATCGGATAGAGGATATGATAGGGGATTGGATAGGATAGAGGATAGGATAGGATACAGGATAGGATAGGATAGAGGATAGGAAAGGACAGAGGATAGGATAGGATAGAGGATAGGACAGGATAGAGGATAGGATAAGATAGAGGATAGGTAGGATAGAGGATAGGATAGGATAGAGGATAGGATAGGGTAGATGATAGGATAGGATAGAGGATAGGATAGGATAGATGATAGGATAGGATAGAGGATAGGATAAGATAGAGGATAGGATAGGATAGAGGATAGGATAGAGAATATGATACGGTAGACGATAGGGGATTGGATCGGATACAGGATAGGAGGCGGTACAGGATAGGATATAATAGGATAGAGAATAGGATAGGATAGAGGATAGGTTAGGATAGAGGATAGGATAGGATAGGGGATAGAATAGGGTAGAGGATAGGTTAGGATAGAGGATAGGATCGGATAGAGGATATGATAGGGGATTGGATAGGATAGAGGATAGGATAGGATACAGGATAGGATAGGATAGAGGATAGGAAAGGACAGAGGATAGGATAGGATAGAGGATAGGACAGGATAGAGGATAGGATAAGATAGAGGATAGGTAGGATAGAGGATAGGATAGGATAGAGGATAGGATAGGGTAGATGATAGGATAGGATAGAGGATAGGATAGGATAGATGATAGGATAGGATAGAGGATAGGATAAGATAGAGGATAGGATAGGATAGAGGATAGGATAGGATAGATGATCGGATAGGTTAGAGGATAGGATAAGATAGAGGATAGGATAGGATAGAGGATAGGAAAGGGGATTGGATAGGATAGGATAGAGGATACGATAGGAATGAGGATAGGATAGAGAATAGTATAGGATAGAGGATAGGGGATTGGATCGGATACAGGATAGGAGAGGATAGATAATAGGAAAGTATAGAGGATAGGATAGGATAGAGGATAGGATAGGATAGAGGATAGGATACGATAGAGGATACGATAGGATAGGATAGAGGAGAGGATAGGATAGAGGATAGGATTGGATAGAGGATATCATAGGGGATTGGATAGGATAAATGATAGGAGACGATAGAGGATAGGATAGGATAGAGGATAGGATAGGATAGATGATATTATAGGAAAGAGGAAAGGATATGATAGAGGATACGATATTATAGAGGATAGGATAGGACAGAGGATTGGATAGGATAGAGGATAGGATAGAGAATATGATACGGTAGACGATAGGGGATTGGATCGGATACAGGATAGGAGGCGGTACAGGATAGGATATAATAGGATAGAGAATAGGATAGGATAGAGGATAGGTTAGGATAGAGGATAGGATAGGATAGAGGATAGAATAGGGTAGAGGATAGGTTAGGATAGAGGATAGGATCGGATAGAGGATATGATAGGGGATTGGATAGGATAGAGGATAGGATAGGATACAGGATAGGATAGGATAGAGGATAGGAAAGGACAGAGGATAGGATAGGATAGAGGATAGGACAGGATAGAGGATAGGATAAGATAGAGGATAGGTAGGATAGAGGATAGGATAGGATAGAGGATAGGATAGGGTAGATGATAGGATAGGATAGAGGATAGGATAGGATAGATGATAGGATAGGATAGAGGATAGGATAAGATAGAGGATAGGATAGGATAGAGGATAGGATAGGGGATTGGATAGGATAGAGGATAGGATAGGATAGAGGATAGGATAGGATAGAGGATAGGATACGATAGAGGATATGATAGCATAAGATAGAGGATAGGATACGATAGAGGATACGATAGGATAGGATAGAGGATAGGATAGGATAGAGGATAGGATAGGATAGAGGATAGGATAAGATAGAGGATAAGATAGGATAGAGGATAGGATAGGATAGAGGATAGGATATGATAGAGGATAGGATAGGATAGAAGATAGGATCGGATAGAGGATAGGATAGAGAATTGGATAGGATAGAGGATAGGATAAGATAGAGGATAGGATAGGATAGAGGATAGGATAGGATAGAGGATAGGATAGGATAGAGGATAGGATAGGATAGAGGATAGGATAGGATAGAGGATAGGATTGGATAGAGGATATCATAGGGGATTGGATAGGATAGATGATAGGAGACGATAGAGGATAGGATAGGATAGAGGATAGGATAGGATAGAGGATAGGTTAGGATAGAGGATAGGATAGGATAGAGGATAGAATAGGGTAGAGGATAGGTTAGGATAGAGGATAGGATCGGATAGAGGATATGATAGGGGATTGGATAGGATAGAGGATAGGATAGGATACAGGATAGGATAGGATAGAGGATAGGAAAGGACAGAGGATAGGATAGGATAGAGGATAGGACAGGATAGAGGATAGAATAGGGTAGAGGATAGGTTAGGATAGATGATAGGATCGGATAGAGGATATGATAGGGGATTGGATAGGATAGAGGATAGGATAGGATACAGGATAGGATAGGATAGAGGATAGGAAAGGACAGAGGATAGGATAGGATAGAGGATAGGACAGGATAGAGGATAGGATAAGATAGAGGATAGGTAGGATAGAGGATAGGATAGGATAGAGGATAGGATAGGGTAGATGATAGGATAGGATAGAGGATAGGATAGGATAGATGATAGGATAGGATAGAGGATAGGATAAGATAGAGGATAGGATAGGATAGAGGATAGGATAGGGGATTGGATAGGATAGAGGATAGGATAGGATAGAGGATAGGATAGGATAGAGGATAGGATACGATAGAGGATACGATAGGATAAGATAGAGGATAGGATACGATAGAGGATACGATAGGATAGGATAGAGGATAGGATAGGATAGAGGATAGGATAGGATAGAGGATAGGATAAGATAGAGGATAAGATAGGATAGAGGATAGGATAGGATAGTGGATAGGATATGATAGAGGATAGGATAGGATAGAAGATAGGATCGGATAGAGGATAGGATAGAGAATTGGATAGGATAGAGGATAGGATAAGATAGAGGATAGGATAGGATAGAGGATAGGATAGGGTAGAGGATAGGATAGGATAGAGGATAGGATAGGATAGAGGATAGGATTGGATAGAGGATATCATAGGGGATTGGATAGGATAGATGATAGGAGACGATAGAGGATAGGATAGGATAGAGGATAGGATAGGATAGAGGATAGGTTAGGATAGAGGATAGGATAGGATAGAGGATAGAATAGGGTAGAGGATAGGTTAGGATAGAGGATAGGATCGGATAGAGGATATGATAGGGGATTGGATAGGATAGAGGATAGGATAGGATACAGGATAGGATAGGATAGAGGATAGGAAAGGACAGAGGATAGGATAGGATAGAGGATAGGACAGGATAGAGGATAGGATAAGATAGAGGATAGGTAGGATAGAGGATAGGATAGGATAGAGGATAGGATAGGGTAGATGATAGGATAGGATAGAGGATAGGATAGGATAGATGATAGGATAGGATAGAGGATAGGATAAGATAGAGGATAGGATAGGATAGAGGATAGGATAGGATAGAGGATAGGATAGGATACAGGATAGGATAGGATAGAGGATAGGATTGGATAGAGGATATCATAGGGGATTGGATAGGATAGATGATAGGAGACGATAGAGGATAGGATAGGATAGAGGATAGGATAGGATAGAGGATAGGTTAGGATAGAGGATAGGATAGGATAGAGGATAGAATAGGGTAGAGGATAGGTTAGGATAGAGGATAGGAAAGGACAGAGGATAGGATAGGATAGAGGATAGGACAGGATAGAGGATAGGATAAGATAGAGGATAGGTAGGATAGAGGATAGGATAGGATAGAGGATAGGATAGGGTAGATGATAGGATAGGATAGAGGATAGGATAGGATAGATGATAGGATAGGATAGATGATATTATAGGAAAGAGGAAAGGATATGATAGAGGATACTATATTATAGAGGATAGGATAGGACAGAGGATTGGATAGGATAAAGGATAGGATAGAGAATATGATACGGTAGACGATAGGGGATTGGATCGGATACAGGATAGGAGGCGGTACAGGATAGGATATAATAGGATAGAGAATAGGATAGGATAGAGGATAGGATAGGATAGAGGATAGGACAGGATAGAGGATAGGATAAGATAGAGGATAGGTAGGATAGAGGATAGGATAGGATAGAGGATAGGATAGGGTAGATGATAGGATAGGATAGAGGATAGGATAGGATAGATGATAGGATAGGATAGAGGATAGGATAAGATAGAGGATAGGATAGGATAGAGGATAGGATAGGGGATTGGATAGGATAGAGGATAGGATAGGATAGAGGATAGGATAGGATAGAGGATAGGATACGATAGAGGATACGATAGGATAAGATAGAGGATAGGATACGATAGAGGATACGATAGGATAGGATAGAGGATAGGATAGGATAAAGGATAGGATAGGATAGAGGATAGGATAGGATAGAGGATAGGATAGGATAGAGGATAGGATATGATAGTGGATCGGATAGGATAGAGGATAGGATAGGATAGATGATCGGATAGGTTAGAGGATAGGATAAGATAGAGGATAGGACAGGATAGAGGATAGGAAAGGGGATTGGATAGGATAGGATAGAGGATACGATAGGAATGAGGATAGGATAGAGAATAGTATAGGATAGAGGATAGGGGATTGGATCGGATACAGGATAGGAGAGGATAGATAATAGGAAAGTATAGAGGATAGGATAGGATAGAGGATATAATAGGATAGAGAATAGGATAGGATAGAGGATAGGTTAGGATAGAGGATAGGATAGGATAGAGGATAGAATAGGGTAGAGGATAGGTTAGGATAGAGGATAGGATCGGATAGAGGATATGATAGGGGATTGGATAGGATAGAGGATAGGATAGGATACAGGATAGGATAGGATAGAGGATAGGAAAGGACAGAGGATAGGATAGGATAGAGGATAGGACAGGATAGAGGATAGGATAAGATAGAGGATAGGTAGGATAGAGGATAGGATAGGATAGAGGATAGGATAGGGTAGATGATAGGATAGGATAGAGGATAGGATAGGATAGATGATAGGATAGGATAGAGGATAGGATAGGATAGAGGATAGGATAGGATAGAGGATAGGATAGGATACAGGATAGGATAGGATAGAGGATAGGATTGGATAGAGGATATCATAGGGGATTGGATAGGATAGATGATAGGAGACGATAGAGGATAGGATAGGATAGAGGATAGGATAGGATAGAGGATAGGTTAGGATAGAGGATAGGATAGGATAGAGGATAGAATAGGGTAGAGGATAGGTTAGGATAGAGGATAGGAAAGGACAGAGGATAGGATAGGATAGAGGATAGGACAGGATAGAGGATAGGATAAGATAGAGGATAGGTAGGATAGAGGATAGGATAGGATAGAGGATAGGATAGGATAGAGGATAGGACAGGATAGAGGATAGGATAAGATAGAGGATAGGTAGGATAGAGGATAGGATAGGATAGAGGATAGGATAGGGTAGATGATAGGATAGGATAGAGGATAGGATAGGATAGATGATAGGATAGGATAGAGGATAGGATAAGATAGAGGATAGGATAGGATAGAGGATAGGATAGGGGATTGGATAGGATAGAGGATAGGATAGGATAGAGGATAGGATAGGATAGAGGATAGGATACGATAGAGGATACGATAGGATAAGATAGAGGATAGGATACGATAGAGGATACGATAGGATAGGATAGAGGATAGGATAGGATAGAGGATAGGATAGGATAGAGGATAGGATAGGATAGAGGATAGGATATGATAGTGGATCGGATAGGATAGAGGATAGGATAGGATAGATGATCGGATAGGTTAGAGGATAGGATAAGATAGAGGATAGGACAGGATAGAGGATAGGAAAGGGGATTGGATAGGATAGGATAGAGGATACGATAGGAATGAGGATAGGATAGAGAATAGTATAGGATAGAGGATAGGGGATTGGATCGGATACAGGATAGGAGAGGATAGATAATAGGAAAGTATAGAGGATAGGATAGGATAGAGGATAGGATAGGATAGAGGATAGGATACGATAGAGGATACGATAGGATAGGATAGAGGAGAGGATAGGATAGAGCATAGGATTGGATAGAGGATATCATAGGGGATTGGATAGGATAAATGATAGGAGACGATAGAGGATAAGATAGGATAGAGGATAGGATAGGATAAATGATATTATAGGAAAGAGGAAAGGATATGATAGAGGATACTATATTATAGAGGATAGGATAGGACAGAGGATTGGATAGGATAAAGGATAGGATAGAGAATATGATACGGTAGACGATAGGGGATTGGATCGGATACAGGATAGGAGGCGGTACAGGATAGGATATAATAGGATAGAGAATAGGATAGGATAGAGGATAGGTTAGGATAGAGGATAGGATAGGATAGAGGATAGAATAGGGTAGAGGATAGGTTAGGATAGAGGATAGGATCGGATAGAGGATATGATAGGGGATTGGATAGGATAGAGGATAGGATAGGATACAGGATAGGATAGGATAGAGGATAGGAAAGGATAGAGGATAGGATAGGATAGAGGATAGGATAGGATAGAGGATAGGATAGGATAGAGGATAGGATAGGGGATTGGATAGGATAGAGGATAGGATAGGATAGAGGATAGGATAGGATAGAGGATAGGATACGATAGAGGATACGATAGGATAAGATAGAGGATAGGATACGATAGAGGATACGATAGGATAGGATAGAGGATAGGATAGGGGATTGGATAGGATAGAGGATAGGATAGGATAGAGGATAGGATAGGATAGAGGATAGGATACGATAGAGGATACGATAGGATAAGATAGAGGATAGGATACGATAGAGGATACGATAGGATAGGATAGAGGATAGGATAGGATAAGATAGAGGATAGGATACGATAGAGGATACGATAGGATAGGATAGAGGATAGGATAGGATAGAGGATAGGATAGGATAGAGGATAGGATAGGATAGAGGATAGGATATGATAGAGGATAGGATAGGATAGAGGATAGGATAGGATAGAGGATAGGATAGGATAGAGGATAGGATAGGATAGAGGATAGGATTGGATAGAGGATATCATAGGAGATTGGATAGGATAGATGATAGGAGACGATAGAGGATAGGTTAGTATAGAGGATAGGATAGGATAGATGATATTATAGGAAAGAGGAAAGGATATGATAGAGGATACGATATTATAGAGGATAGGATAGGACAGAGGATTGGATAGGATAGAGGATAGGATAGAGAATATGATACGGTAGACGATAGGGGATTGGATCGGATACAGGATAGGAGGCGGTACAGGATAGGATATAGTAGGATAGAGAATAGGATAGGATAGAGGATAGGTTAGGATAGAGGATAGGATAGGATAGAGGATAGAATAGGGTAGAGGAGAGGTTAGGATAGAGGATAGGATCGGATAGAGGATATGATAGGGGATTGGATAGGATAGAGGATAGGATAGGATACAGGATAGGATAGGATAGAGGATAGGAAAGGATAGAGGATAGGATAGGATAGAGGATAGGATAGGATAGAGGATAGGATAGGATAGAGGATAGGATTGGATAGAGGATATCATAGGAGATTGGATAGGATAGATGATAGGAGACGATAGAGGATAGGGTAGGATAGAGTATAGGATAGGATAGATGATATTATAGGAAAGAGGAAAGGATATGATAGAGGATACGATATTATAGAGGATAGGATAGGACAGAGGATTGGATAGGATAGAGGATAGGATAGAGAATATGATACGGTAGACGATAGGGGATTGGATCGGATACAGGATAGGAGGCGGTACAGGATAGGATATAATAGGATAGAGAATAGGATAGGATAGAGGATAGGTTAGGATAGAGGATAGGATAGGATAGAGGATAGAATAGGGTAGAGGAGAGGTTAGGATAGAGGATAGGATCGGATAGAGGATATGATAGGGGATTGGATAGGATAGAGGATAGGATAGGATACAGGATAGGATAGGATAGAGGATAGGAAAGGATAGAGGATAGGATAGGATAGAGGATAGGATAGGATAGAGGATAGGATACGATAGAGGATACGATAGGATAGGATAGAGGATACGATAGGATAGAGGATAGGATAGGATAGGATAGAGGATAGGATAGGATAGAGGATAGGATCGGATAGAGGATATGATAGGGGATTGGATAGGATAGAGGATAGGATAGGATACAGGATAGGATAGGATAGAGGATAGGAAAGGATAGAGGATAGGATAGGATAGAGGATAGGATAGGATAGAGGATAGGATAGGATAGAGGATAGGATAGGGGATTGGATAGGATAGAGGATAGGATAGGATAGAGGATAGGATAGGATAGAGGATAGGATACGATAGAGGATAGGATAGAGAATATGATACGGTAGACGATAGGGGATTGGATCGGATACAGGATAGGAGGCGGTACAGGATAGGATATAGTAGGATAGAGAATAGGATAGGATAGAGGATAGGTTAGGATAGAGGATAGGATAGGATAGAGGATAGAATAGGGTAGAGGAGAGGTTAGGATAGAGGATAGGATCGGATAGAGGATATGATAGGGGATTGGATAGGATAGAGGATAGGATAGGATACAGGATAGGATAGGATAGAGGATAGGAAAGGATAGAGGATAGGATAGGATAGAGGATAGGATAGGATAGAGGATAGGATAGGATAGAGGATAGGATTGGATAGAGGATATCATAGGAGATTGGATAGGATAGATGATAGGAGACGATAGAGGATAGGGTAGGATAGAGTATAGGATAGGATAGATGATATTATAGGAAAGAGGAAAGGATATGATAGAGGATACGATATTATAGAGGATAGGATAGGACAGAGGATTGGATAGGATAGAGGATAGGATAGAGAATATGATACGGTAGACGATAGGGGATTGGATCGGATACAGGATAGGAGGCGGTACAGGATAGGATATAATAGGATAGAGAATAGGATAGGATAGAGGATAGGTTAGGATAGAGGATAGGATAGGATAGAGGATAGAATAGGGTAGAGGAGAGGTTAGGATAGAGGATAGGATCGGATAGAGGATATGATAGGGGATTGGATAGGATAGAGGATAGGATAGGATACAGGATAGGATAGGATAGAGGATAGGAAAGGATAGAGGATAGGATAGGATAGAGGATAGGATAGGATAGAGGATAGGATACGATAGAGGATACGATAGGATAGGATAGAGGATACGATAGGATAGAGGATAGGATAGGATAGGATAGAGGATAGGATAGGATAGAGGATAGGACAGGATAGAGGATAGGATAAGATAGAGGATAGGTAGGATAGAGGATAGGATAGGATAGAGGATAGGATAGGGTAGATGATAGGATAGGATAGAGGATAGGATAGGATAGATGATAGGATAGGATAGAGGATAGGATAAGATAGAGGATAGGATAGGATAGAGGATAGGATAGGGGATTGGATAGGATAGAGGATAGGATAGGATAGAGGATAGGATAGGATAGAGGATAGGATACGATAGAGGATACGATAGGATAAGATAGAGGATAGGATACGATAGAGGATACGATAGGATAGGATAGAGGATAGGATAGGATAGAGGATAGGATAGGATAGAGGATAGGATAGGATAGAGGATAGGATATGATAGTGGATCGGATAGGATAGAGGATAGGATAGGATAGATGATCGGATAGGTTAGAGGATAGGATAAGATAGAGGATAGGACAGGATAGAGGATAGGAAAGGGGATTGGATAGGATAGGATAGAGGATACGATAGGAATGAGGATAGGATAGAGAATAGTATAGGATAGAGGATAGGGGATTGGATCGGATACAGGATAGGAGAGGATAGATAATAGGAAAGTATAGAGGATAGGATAGGATAGAGGATAGGATAGGATAGAGGATAGGATACGATAGAGGATACGATAGGATAGGATAGAGGAGAGGATAGGATAGAGCATAGGATTGGATAGAGGATATCATAGGGGATTGGATAGGATAAATGATAGGAGACGATAGCGGATAAGATAGGATAGAGGATAGGATAGGATAAATGATATTATAGGAAAGAGGAAAGGATATGATAGAGGATACTATATTATAGAGGATAGGATAGGACAGAGGATTGGATAGGATAAAGGATAGGATAGAGAATATGATACGGTAGACGATAGGGGATTGGATCGGATACAGGATAGGAGGCGGTACAGGATAGGATATAATAGGATAGAGAATAGGATAGGATAGAGGATAGGTTAGGATAGAGGATAGGATAGGATAGAGGATAGAATAGGGTAGAGGATAGGTTAGGATAGAGGATAGGATCGGATAGAGGATATGATAGGGGATTGGATAGGATAGAGGATAGGATAGGATACAGGATAGGATAGGATAGAGGATAGGAAAGGATAGAGGATAGGATAGGATAGAGGATAGGATAGGATAGAGGATAGGATAGGATAGAGGATAGGATAGGGGATTGGATAGGATAGAGGATAGGATAGGATAGAGGATAGGATAGGATAGAGGATAGGATAGGATAGAGGATAGGATACGATAGAGGATACGATAGGATAAGATAGAGGATAGGATACGATAGAGGATACGATAGGATAGGATAGAGGATAGGATAGGGGATTGGATAGGATAGAGGATAGGATAGGATAGAGGATAGGATAGGATAGAGGATAGGATACGATAGAGGATACGATAGGATAAGATAGAGGATAGGATACGATAGAGGATACGATAGGATAGGATAGAGGATAGGATAGGATAAGATAGAGGATAGGATACGATAGAGGATACGATAGGATAGGATAGAGGATAGGATAGGATAGAGGATAGGATAGGATAGAGGATAGGATATGATAGAGGATAGGATAGGATAGAGGATAGGATAGGATAGAGGATAGGATAGGATAGAGGATAGGATAGGATAGAGGATAGGATTGGATAGAGGATATCATAGGAGATTGGATAGGATAGATGATAGGAGACGATAGAGGATAGGTTAGTATAGAGGATAGGATAGGATAGATGATATTATAGGAAAGAGGAAAGGATATGATAGAGGATACGATATTATAGAGGATAGGATAGGACAGAGGATTGGATAGGATAGAGGATAGGATAGAGAATATGATACGGTAGACGATAGGGGATTGGATCGGATACAGGATAGGAGGCGGTACAGGATAGGATATAGTAGGATAGAGAATAGGATAGGATAGAGGATAGGTTAGGATAGAGGATAGGATAGGATAGAGGATAGAATAGGGTAGAGGAGAGGTTAGGATAGAGGATAGGATCGGATAGAGGATATGATAGGGGATTGGATAGGATAGAGGATAGGATAGGATACAGGATAGGATAGGATAGAGGATAGGAAAGGATAGAGGATAGGATAGGATAGAGGATAGGATAGGATAGAGGATAGGATAGGATAGAGGATAGGATTGGATAGAGGATATCATAGGAGATTGGATAGGATAGATGATAGGAGACGATAGAGGATAGGGTAGGATAGAGTATAGGATAGGATAGATGATATTATAGGAAAGAGGAAAGGATATGATAGAGGATACGATATTATAGAGGATAGGATAGGACAGAGGATTGGATAGGATAGAGGATAGGATAGAGAATATGATACGGTAGACGATAGGGGATTGGATCGGATACAGGATAGGAGGCGGTACAGGATAGGATATAATAGGATAGAGAATAGGATAGGATAGAGGATAGGTTAGGATAGAGGATAGGATAGGATAGAGGATAGAATAGGGTAGAGGTGAGGTTAGGATAGAGGATAGGATCGGATAGAGGATATGATAGGGGATTGGATAGGATAGAGGATAGGATAGGATACAGGATAGGATAGGATAGAGGATAGGAAAGGATAGAGGATAGGATAGGATAGAGGATAGGATACGATAGAGGATACGATAGGATAGGATAGAGGATACGATAGGATAGAGGATAGGATAGGATAGGATAGAGGATAGGATAGGATAGAGGATAGGATCGGATAGAGGATATGATAGGGGATTGGATAGGATAGAGGATAGGATAGGATACAGGATAGGATAGGATAGAGGATAGGAAAGGATAGAGGATAGGATAGGATAGAGGATAGGATAGGATAGAGGATAGGATAGGATAGAGGATAGGATAGGGGATTGGATAGGATAGAGGATAGGATAGGATAGAGGATAGGATAGGATAGAGGATAGGATACGATAGAGGATAGGATAGAGAATATGATACGGTAGACGATAGGGGATTGGATCGGATACAGGATAGGAGGCGGTACAGGATAGGATATAGTAGGATAGAGAATAGGATAGGATAGAGGATAGGTTAGGATAGAGGATAGGATAGGATAGAGGATAGAATAGGGTAGAGGAGAGGTTAGGATAGAGGATAGGATCGGATAGAGGATATGATAGGGGATTGGATAGGATAGAGGATAGGATAGGATACAGGATAGGATAGGATAGAGGATGGGAAAGGATAGAGGATAGGATAGGATAGAGGATAGGATAGGATAGAGGATAGGATAGGATAGAGGATAGGATTGGATAGAGGATATCATAGGAGATTGGATAGGATAGATGATAGGAGACGATAGAGGATAGGGTAGGATAGAGTATAGGATAGGATAGATGATATTATAGGAAAGAGGAAAGGATATGATAGAGGATACGATATTATAGAGGATAGGATAGGACAGAGGATTGGATAGGATAGAGGATAGGATAGAGAATATGATACGGTAGACGATAGGGGATTGGATCGGATACAGGATAGGAGGCGGTACAGGATAGGATATAATAGGATAGAGAATAGGATAGGATAGAGGATAGGTTAGGATAGAGGATAGGATAGGATAGAGGATAGAATAGGGTAGAGGAGAGGTTAGGATAGAGGATAGGATCGGATAGAGGATATGATAGGGGATTGGATAGGATAGAGGATAGGATAGGATACAGGATAGGATAGGATAGAGGATAGGAAAGGATAGAGGATAGGATAGGATAGAGGATAGGATAGGATAGAGGATAGGATACGATAGAGGATACGATAGGATAGGATAGAGGATACGATAGGATAGAGGATAGGATAGGATAGGATAGAGGATAGGATAGGATAGAGGATAAGATCGGATAGAGGATATGATAGGGGATTGGATAGGATAGAGGATAGGATAGGATACAGGATAGGATAGGATAGAGGATAGGAAAGGATAGAGGATAGGATAGGATAGAGGATAGGATAGGATAGAGGATAGGATAGGATAGAGGATAGGATAGGGGATTGGATAGGATAGAGGATAGGATAGGATAGAGGATAGGATACGATAGAGGATACGATAGGATAAGATAGAGGATAGGATACGATAGAGGATACGATAGGATAGGATAGAGGATAGGATAGGGGATTGGATAGGATAGAGGATAGGATAGGATAGAGGATAGGATAGGATAGATGATAGGATACGATAGAGGATACGATAGGATAAGATAGAGGATAGGATACGATAGAGGATACGATAGGATAGGATAGAGGATAGGATAGGATAAGATAGAGGATAGGATACGATAGAGGATACGATAGGATAGGATAGAGGATAGGATAGGATAGAGGATAGGATAGGATAGAGGATAGGATAGGATAGAGGATAGGATAGGATAGAGGATAGGATAGGATAGAGGATAGGATAGGATAGAGGATAGGATAGGATAGAGGATAGGATAGGATAGAGGATAGGATAGGATAGAGGATAGGATTGGATAGAGGATATCATAGGAGATTGGATAGGATAGATGATAGGAGACGATAGAGGATAGGATAGGATAGAGGATAGGATAGGATAGATGATATTATAGGAAAGAGGAAAGGATATGATAGAGGATACGATATTATAGAGGATAGGATAGGACAGAGGATTGGATAGGATAGAGGATAGGATAGAGAATATGATACGGTAGACGATAGGGGATTGGATCGGATACAGGATAGGAGGCGGTACAGGATAGGATATAATAGGATAGAGAATAGGATAGGATAGAGGATAGGTTAGGATAGAGGATAGGATAGGATAGAGGATAGGATTGGATAGAGGATATCATAGGAGATTGGATAGGATAGATGATAGGAGACGATAGAGGATAGGATAGGATAGAGGATAGGATAGGATAGATGATATTATAGGAAAGAGGAAATGATATGATAGAGGATACGATATTATAGAGGATAGGATAGGACAGAGGATTGGATAGGATAGAGGATAGGATAGAGAATATGATACGGTAGACGATAGGGGATTGGATCGGATACAGGATAGGAGGCGGTACAGGATAGGATATAATAGGATAGAGAATAGGATAGGATAGAGGATAGGTTAGGATAGAGGATAGGATAGGATAGAGGATAGAATAGGGTAGAGGAGAGGTTAGGATAGAGGGTAGGATCGGATAGAGGATATGATAGGGGATTGGATAGGATAGAGGATAGGATAGGATACAGGATAGGATAGGATAGAGGATAGGAAAGGATAGAGGATAGGATAGGATAGAGGATAGGATAGGATAGAGGATAGGATACGATAGAGGATACGATAGGATAGGATAGAGGATAGGATAGGATAGAGGATAGGATAGGATAGGATAGAGGATAGGATAGGATAGAGGATAGGATCGGATAGAGGATATGATAGGGGATTGGATAGGATAGAGGATAGGATAGGATACAGGATAGGATAGGATAGAGGATAGGAAAGGATAGAGGATAGGATAGGATAGAGGATAGGATAGGATAGAGGATAGGATAGGATAGAGGATAGAATAGGGGATTGGATAGGATAGAGGATAGGATAGGATAGAGGATAGGATAGGATAGAGGATAGGATACGATAGAGGATACGATAGGATAGGATAGAGGATAGGATAGGATAAGATAGAGGATAGGATAGGATAGAGGATAGGATAGGATAGAGGATAGGATAGGATAGAGGATAGGATAGGATAGAGGATAGGATAGGATAGAGGATAGGATAGGATAGAGGATAGGATTGGATAGAGGATATCATAGGAGATTGGATAGGATAGATGATAGGAGACGATAGAGGATAGGATAGGATAGAGGATAGGATAGGATAGATGATATTATAGGAAAGAGGAAAGGATATGATAGAGGATACGATATTATAGAGGATAGGATAGGACAGAGGATTGGATAGGATAGAGGATAGGATAGAGAATATGATACGGTAGACGATAGGGGATTGGATCGGATACAGGATAGGAGGCGGTACAGGATAGGATATAATAGGATAGAGAATAGGATAGGATAGAGGATAGGTTAGGATAGAGGATAGGATAGGATAGAGGATAGAATAGGGTAGAGGAGAGGTTAGGATAGAGGATAGGATCGGATAGAGGATATGATAGGGGATTGGATAGGATAGAGGATAGGATAGGATACAGGATAGGATAGGATAGAGGATAGGAAAGGATAGAGGATAGGATAGGATAGAGGATAGGATAGGATAGAGGATAGGATAGGATAGAGGATAGGATAGGGGATTGGATAGGATAGAGTGTAGGATAGGATAGAGGATAGGATAGGATAGAGGATAGGATACGATAGAGGATACGATAGGATAAGATAGAGGATAGGATACGATAGGATAGGATAGAGGATAGGATAGGATAAGATAGAGGATAGGATACGATAGAGGATACGATAGGATAGGATAGAGGTTAGGATAGGATAGAGGATAGGATAGGATAGAGGATAGGATAGGATAGAGGATAGGATAGGATAGAGGATAGGATAGGATAGAGGATAGGATAGGATAGAGGATAGGATAGGATAGATTATAGGATTGGATAGAGGATATCATAGGAGATTGGATAGGATAGATGATAGGAGACGATAGAGGATAGGATAGGATAGAGGATAGGATAGGATAGATGATATTATAGGAAAGAGGAAAGGATATGATAGAGGATACGATATTATAGAGGGTAGGATAGGACAGAGGATTGGATAGGATAGAGGATAGGATAGAGAATATGATACGGTAGACGATAGGGGATTGGATCGGATACAGGATAGGAGGCGGTACAGGATAGGATATAATAGGATAGAGAATAGGATAGGATAGAGGATAGGTTAGGATAGAGGATAGGATAGGATAGAGGATAGAATAGGGTAGAGGAGAGGTTAGGATAGAGGATAGGATCGGATAGAGGATATGATAGGGGATTGGATAGGATAGAGGATAGGATAGGATACAGGATAGGATAGGATAGAGGATAGGAAAGGATAGAGGATAGGATAGGATAGAGGATAGGATAGGATAGAGGATAGGATACGATAGAGGATACGATAGGATAGGATAGAGGATAGGATAGGATAGAGGATAGGATAGGATAGGATAGAGGATAGGATAGGATAAGATAGAGGATAGGATACGATAGAGGATACGATAGGATAGGATAGAGGATAGGATAGGATAGAGGATAGGATAGGATAGAGGATAGGATATGATAGAGGATAGGATTGGATAGAGGATATCATAGGAGATTGGATAGGATAGATGATAGGAGACGATAGAGGATACGATAGGATAGGATAGAGGTTAGGATAGGATAGAGGATAGGATAGGATAGAGGATAGGATAGGATAGAGGATAGGATAGGATAGAGGATAGGATAGGATAGAGGATAGGATAGGATAGACGATAGGATAGGATAGAGGATAGG
Source organism: Halictus rubicundus (assembly GCF_050948215.1). Taxonomy (NCBI): domain Eukaryota; kingdom Metazoa; phylum Arthropoda; class Insecta; order Hymenoptera; family Halictidae; genus Halictus; species Halictus rubicundus. The sequence goes on along the minus strand of NW_027488852.1, from coordinate 156,190 downwards.
ATTGGATAGAGGATATCATAGGAGATTGGATAGGATAGATGATAGGAGACGATAGAGGACAGGATAGGATAGAGGATAGGATAGGATAGATGATATTATAGGAAAGAGGAAAGGATATGATAGAGGATACGATATTATAGAGGGTAGGATAGGACAGAGGATTGGATAGGATAGAGGATAGGATAGAGAATATGATACGGTAGACGATAGGGGATTGGATCGGATACAGGATAGGAGGCGGTACAGGATAGGATATAATAGGATAGAGAATAGGATAGGATAGAGGATAGGTTAGGATAGAGGATAGGATAGGATAGAGGATAGAATAGGATAGAGGATAGGATACGATAGAGGATACGATAGGATTGGATAGAGGATAGGATAGGATAGAGGATAGGATAGGATAGGATAGAGGATAGGATAGGATAGAGGATAGGATAGGATAGAGGATAGGATAGGATAGAGGATAGGATAGGATAGAGGATAGGATAGGATAGAGGATAGGATAGGATAGAGGATAGGATAGGATAGAGGATAGGATAGGATAGAGGATAGGATATGATAGTAGATCGGATAGGATAGAGGATTGGATAGGATAGAGAATATGATAGGGTAGACGATAGGGGATTGGATCGGATAGAGGATAGGTGGCGGTAGATGATAGGATAGGATAGGATGGAGAATAGGATAGGATAGAGGATAGGTTAAGATAGAGGATAGGATAGGATAGGATAGAGGATAGGATAGGATAGAGGATAGGATAGGATAGAGGATAGGATAGGGGATTGGATAGGATAGAGGATAGGATAGGACAGATGATATTATAGGAATGAGGATAGGATATGATAGAGGATACGATATTATAGAGGATAGGATAGGATAGAGGATAGGATAGGATAGAGGATAGGATGCGATAGAGGATACGAAAGGATAGGATGCGATAGTGGATACGAAAGGATAGGATAGAGGGTAGGATAGGATAGAGGATAGGATAGGATAGAGGATAGGATAGGATAGAGGATAGGATATGATAGAGGATAGGATAGCATAGAGGATAGGATAGGATAGAGGATAGGATAGGATAGAGGAAAGGATAATATAGAGGATATGATAGGATAGAGCATAGGATAGGATAGGGGATTGGATAGGATAGAGGATAGGATAGTGGATTGGATAGGATAGAGGATAGGATAGGACAGATGATATTATAGGAATGACGATAGGATATGATAGAGGATACGATATTATAGAGGATAGGATAGGATAGAGGATAGGATAGGATAGAGGATAGGATAGTATAGAGGATAGGATAGGATAGAGGATAGGATAGGATAGAGGATAGGATGCGATAGAGGATCCGAAAGGATAGGATAGAGGGTAGGATAGGATAGAGGATAGGATAGGATAGAGGGTAGCATAGGATAGAGGATAGGATAGGACAGGATAGAGGATAGGATAGGATAGAGGATAGGATAGGATAGAGCATAGGATACGATAGAGGATAGGATAGTGGATTGGATAGGATAGAGGATAGGGTAGGACGGATGATATTATAGGAATGAGGATAGGATATGATAGAGGATACGATATTATAGAGGATAGGATAGGATAGAGGATAGGATAGGATAGAGGATAGGATAGTATAAAGGGTAGGATAGGATAGAGGATAGGATAGGATAGAGGATAGGATGCGATAGAGGATCCGAATGGATAGGATAGAGGGTAGGATAGGATAGAGGATAGGATAGGATAGAGGATAGGAGAGGATAGAGGATAGGATATGATAGAGGATAGGATAGGATAGAGGATAGGATAGGATAGAGTATAGGATAGTATAGAGGATAGGATAAGATAGAGGATATGATAGGATAGACGGTAGGATATGATAGAGGATAGGATAGGATAGAAGATAGGATAGGATAGAGGATAGGATAGAGAATTGGATAGGATAGAGGATAGGATAAGATAGAGGATAGGATAGGATAGAGGATAGGATAGGATAGAGGATAGGATAGGATAGAGGATAGGATTGGATAGAGGATAGGATAGGATAGATTATAGGATAGGTTAGTTTATAGGATAGGATAGAGCATAGGATAGGATAGAGGATAGGATAGGATAGAGCAGAGGATACGATAGAGGATAAAATAGGATAGAGGATAGGAAAGGATAGAGGGTAGGATAGGATAGAGCATAGGATACGATAGAGGATATAATAGGATAGAGGATAGGAAAGGATAGAGGATAGGATAGGATAGAGGATAGCATAGGATAGAGGATAGGATAGGACAGGATAGAGGATAGGATAGGATAGAAGATAGGATAGGATAGAGCATAGGATACGATAGAGGATAGGATAGGATAGAGGATGGGAAAGGATAGAGGATAGGATAGGATAGTGGATAGCATAGGATAGAGGATAGGATAGGACAGGATAGAGGATAGGATAGGATAGAGGGTAGGATAGGATAGAGCATAGGATACGATAGCGGATAGGATAGTGGATTGGATAGGATAGAGGATAGGATAGGACAGATGATATTATAGGAATGAGGATAGGATATGATAGAGGATACGATATTATAGAGGATAGGATAGTATAGAGGATAGGATAGGATAGAGGATAGGATAGTATAGAGGATAGGATAGGATAGAGGATAGGATAGGATAGAGGATAGGATACGATAGAGGATAGGATAGGATAGAGGATAGGATAGGGTAGAGGATAGGATAGGATAGAGGATAGGATAGGATAGATGATAGGATAGGTTAGTGGATAGGATAGGATAGAGCATAGGATAGGATAGAGGATAGGATAGGATAGAGCATAGGATACGATAGAGGATATAATAGGATAGAGGATAGGAAAGGATAGAGGATAGGATAGGATAGAGCATAGGATAGGATAGGGGATTGGATAGGATAGAGGATAGGATAGTGGATTGGATAGGATAGAGGATAGGATAGGACAGATGATATTATAGGAATGACGATAGGATATGATAGAGGATACGATATTATAGAGGATAGGATAGGATAGAGGATAGGATAGGATAGAGGATAGGATAGTATAGAGGATAGGATAGGATAGAGGATAGGATAGGATAGAGGATAGGATGCGATAGAGGATCCGAAAGGATAGGATAGAGGGTAGGATAGGATAGAGGATAGGATAGGATAGAGGATAGCATAGGACAGAGGATAGGATAGGACAGGATAGAGGATAGGATAGGATAGAGGATAGGATAGGATAGAGCATAGGATACGATAGAGGATAGGATAGTGGATTGGATAGGATAGAGGATAGGGTAGGACAGATGATATTATAGGAATGAGGATAGGATATGATAGAGGATACGATATTATAGAGGATAGGATAGGATAGAGGATAGGATAGGATAGAGGATAGGATAGTATAAAGGATAGGATAGGATAGAGGATAGGATAGGATAGAGGATAGGATGCGATAGAGGATCCGAAAGGATAGGATAGAGGGTAGGATAGGATAGAGGATAGGATAGGATAGAGGATAGGAGAGGATAGAGGATAGGATATGATAGAGGATAGGATAGGATAGAGGATAGGATAGGATAGAGTATAGGATAGTATAGAGGATAGGATAAGATAGAGGATATGATAGGATAGACGATAGGATATGATAGAGGATAGGATAGGATAGAAGATAGGATAGGATAGAGGATAGGATAGAGAATTGGATAGGATAGAGGATAGGATACGATAGAGGATAGGATAGGATAGAGGATAGGATAGGGTAGAGGATAGGATAGGATAGAGGATAGGATAGGATAGATGATAGGATAGGTTAGTGGATAGGATAGGATAGAGCATAGGATAGGATAGAGGATAGGATAGGATAGAGCGTAGGATACGATAGAGGATATAATAGGATAGAGGATAGGAAAGGATAGAGGATAGGATAGGATAGAGCATAGGATAGGATAGGGGATTGGATAGGATAGAGGATAGGATAGTGGATTGGATAGGATAGAGGATAGGATAGGACAGATGATATTATAGGAATGACGATAGGATATGATAGAGGATACGATATTATAGAGGATAGGATAGGATAGAGGATAGGATAGGATAGAGGATAGGATAGTATAGAGGATAGGATAGGATAGAGGATAGGATAGGATAGAGGATAGGATGCGATAGAGGATCCGAAAGGATAGGATAGAGGGTAGGATAGGATAGAGGATAGGATAGGATAGAGGATAGCATAGGATAGAGGATAGGATAGGACAGGATAGAGGATAGGATAGGATAGAGGATAGGATAGGATAGAGCATAGGATACGATAGAGGATAGGATAGTGGATTGGATAGGATAGAGGATAGGGTAGGACAGATGATATTACAGGAATGAGGATAGGATATGATAGAGGATACGATATTATAGAGGATAGGATAGGATAGAGGATAGGATAGGATAGAGGATAGTATAGTATAAAGGATAGGATAGGATAGAGGATAGGATAGGATAGAGGATAGGATGCGATAGAGGATCCGAAAGGATAGGATAGAGGGTAGGATAGGATAGAGGATAGGATAGGATAGAGGATAGGAGAGGATAGAGGATAGGATATGATAGAGGATAGGATAGGATAGAGGATAGGATAGGATAGAGTATAGGATAGTATAGAGGATAGGATAAGATAGAGGATATGATAGGATAGACGATAGGATATGATAGAGGATAGGATAGGATAGAAGATAGGATAGGATAGAGGATAGGATAGAGAATTGGATAGGATAGAGGATAGGATAAGATAGAGGATAGGATAGGATAGAGGATAGGATAGGATAGAGGATAGGATAGGATAGAGGATAGGATTGGATAGAGGATAGGATATGATAGATTATAGGTTAGGTTAGTGGATAGGATAGGATAGAGCATAGGATAGGATAGAGGATAGGATAGGATAGAGCAGATGATACGATAGAGGATATAATAGGATAGAGGATAGGAAAGGATAGAGGGTAGGATAGGATAGAGCATAGGATACGATAGAGGATATAATAGGATAGAGGATAGGAAAGGATAGAGGATAGGATAGGATAGAGGATAGCATAGGATAGAGGATAGGATAGGACAGGATAGAGGATAGGATAGGATAGAAGATAGGATAGGATAGAGCATAGGATACGATAGAGGATAGGATAGGATAGAGGATGGGAAAGGATAGAAGATAGGATAGGATAGTGGATAGCATAGGATAGAGGATAGGATAGGACAGGATAGAGGATAGGATAGGATAGAGGGTAGGATAGGATAGAGCATAGGATACGATAGCGGATAGGATAGTGGATTGGATAGGATAGAGGATAGGATAGGACAGATGATATTATAGGAATGAGGATAGGATATGATAGAGGATACGATATTATAGAGGATAGGATAGTATAGAGGATAGGATAGGATAGAGGATAGGATAGTATAGAGGATAGGATAGGATAGAGGATAGGATAGGATAGAGGATAGGATACGATAGAGGATAGGATAGGATAGAGGATAGGATAGGGTAGAGGATAGGATAGGATAGAGGATAGGATAGGATAGATGATAGGATAGGTTAGTGGATAGGATAGGATAGAGCATAGGATAGGATAGAGGATAGGATAGGATAGAGCATAGGATACGATAGAGGATATAATAGGATAGAGGATAGGAAAGGATAGAGGATAGGATAGGATAGAGCATAGGATACGATAGAGGATATAATAGGATAGAGGATAGGAAAGGATAGAGGATAGGATAGGATAGAGGATAGCATAGGATAGAGGATAGGATAGGACAGGATAGAGGATAGGATAGGATAGAAGATAGGATAGGATAGAGCATAGGATACGATAGAGGATAGGATAGGATAGAGGATAGGATAGGATAGAGGATAGGATAGGATAGAGGATAGGATAGGATAGAGGATAGGATAGGGGATTGGATAGGATAGAGGATAGGATAGGACAGATGATATTATAGGAATGAGGATAGGATATGATAGAGGATACGATATTATAGAGGATAGGATAGGATAGAGGATAGGATAGGATAGAGGATAGGATGCGATAGAGGATACGAAAGGATAGGATGCGATAGAGGATACGAAAGGATAGGATAGAGGGTAGGATAGGATAGAGGATAGGATAGGATAGAGGATAGGATAGGATAGAGGATAGGATATGATAGAGGATAGGATAGCATAGAGGATAGGATAGGATAGAGGATAGGATAGGATAGAGGAAAGGATAATATAGAGGATATGATAGGATAGAGCATAGGATAGGATAGGGGATTGGATAGGATAGAGCAAAGGCTACGATAGAGGATATAATAGGATAGAGGATAGGAAAGGATAGAGGATAGGACAGGATAGAGGATAGCATAGGATAGAGGATAGGATAGGGGATTGGATAGGATAGAGGATAGGATAGTGGATTGGATAGGATAGAGGATGGGATAGGACAGATGATATTATAGGAATGACGATGGGATATGATAGAGGATACGATATTATAGAGGATAGGATAGGATAGAGGATAGGATAGGATAGAGGATAGGATAGTATAGAGGATAGGATAGGATAGAGGATAGGATAGGATAGAGGATAGGATGCGATAGAGGATCCGAAAGGATAGGATAGAGGGTAGGATAGGATAGAGGGTAGGATAGGATAGAGGATAGCATAGGATAGAGGATAGGATAGGACAGGATAGAGGATAGGATAGGATAGAGGATAGGATAGGATAGAGCATAGGATACGATAGAGGATAGGATAGTGGATTCGATAGGATAGAGGATAGGGTAGGACAGATGATATTATAGGAATGAGGATAGGATATGATAGAGGATACGATATTATAGAGGATAGGATAGGATAGAGGATAGGATAGGATAGAGGATAGGATAGTGTAAAGGATAGGATAGGATAGAGGATAGGATAGGATAGAGGATAGGATAGGATAGAGGATAGGATGCGATAGAGGATCCGAAAGGATAGGATAGAGGGTAGGATAGGATAGAGGATAGGATAGGATAGAGGATAGGAGAGGATAGAGGATAGGATATGATAGAGGATAGGATAGGATAGAGGATAGGATCGGATAGAGGATAGGATAGAGAATTGGATAGGATAGAGGATAGGATAGGATAGAGGATAGGATAGGATAGAGCATAGGATACGATAGAGGATAGGATAGTGGATTCGATAGGATAGAGGATAGGGTAGGACAGATGATATTATAGGAATGAGGATAGGATATGATAGAGGATACGATATTATAGAGGATAGGATAGGATAGAGGATAGGATAGGATAGAGGATAGGATAGTGTAAAGGATAGGATAGGATAGAGGATAGGATAGGATAGAGGATAGGATAGGATAGAGGATAGGATAGTGTAAAGGATAGGATAGGATAGAGGATAGGATAGGATAGAGGATAGGATGCGATAGAGGATCCGAAAGGATAGGATAGAGGGTAGGATAGGATAGAGGGTAGGATAGGATAGAGGATAGCATAGGATAGAGGATAGGATAGGACAGGATAGAGGATAGGATAGGATAGAGGATAGGATAGGATAGAGCATAGGATACGATAGAGGATAGGATAGTGGATTCGATAGGATAGAGGATAGGGTAGGACAGATGATATTATAGGAATGAGGATAGGATATGATAGAGGATACGATATTATAGAGGATAGGATAGGATAGAGGATAGGATAGGATAGAGGATAGGATAGTGTAAAGGATAGGATAGGATAGAGGATAGGATAGGATAGAGGATAGGATAGGATAGAGGATAGGATAGGATAGAGGATAGGATGCGATAGAGGATCCGAAAGGATAGGATAGAGGGTAGGATAGGATAGAGGATAGGATAGGATAGAGGATAGCATAGGATAGAGGATAGGATAGGACAGGATAGAGGATAGGATAGGATAGAGGATAGGATAGGATAGAGCATAGGATACGATAGAGGATAGGATAGTGGATTGGATAGGATAGAGGATAGGGTAGGACAGATGATATTATAGGAATGAGGATAGGATATGATAGAGGATACGATATTATAGAGGATAGGATAGGATAGAGGATAGGATAGGATAGAGGATAGGATAGTATAAAGGATAGGATAGGATAGTGGATAGGATAGGATAGAGGATAGGATGCGATAGAGGATCCGAAAGGATAGGATAGAGGGTAGGATAGGATAGAGGATAGGATAGGATAGAGGATAGGAGAGGATTGAGGATAGGATATGATAGAGGATAGGATAGGATAGAGGATAGGATAGGATAGAGTATAGGATAGGATAGAGCAGAGGATACGATAGAGGATATAATAGGATAGAGGATAGGAAAGGATAGAGGATAGGATAGGATAGAGCATATGATACGATAGAGGATATAATATTATAGAGAATAGGAAAGGATAGAGGATAGGATAGGATAGAGGATAGCATAGGATAGAGGATGGGATAGGACAGGATAGAGGATAGGATAGGATAGAAGATAGGATAGGATAGAGCATAGGATACGATAGAGGATAGGATAGGATAGAGGATAGGATAGGATAGAGGATAGGATAGGATAGAGCATAGGATACGATAGAGGATAGGATAGGGGATTGGATAGGATAGAGGATAGGATAGGACAGATGATATTATAGGAATGAGGATAGGATATGATAGAGGATACGATATTATAGAGGATAGGATAGCATAGAGGATAGGATAGGATAGAGGATAGGATAGGATAGAGGAAAGGATAATATAGAGGATATGATAGGATAGAGCATAGGATAGGATAGAGGATAGGATAGGATAGAGCAAAGGATACGATAGAGGATATAATAGGATAGAGGATAGGAAAGGATAGAGGATAGGACAGGATAGAGGATAGCATAGGATAGAGGATAGGATAGGGGATTGGATAGGATAGAGGATAGGATAGTGGATTGGATAGGATAGAGGATAGGATAGGACAGATGATATTATAGGAATGACGATGGGATATGATAGAGGATACGATATTATAGAGGATAGGATAGGATAGAGGATAGGATAGGATAGAGGATAGGATAGTATAGAGGATAGGATAGGATAGAGGATAGGATAGGATAGAGGATAGGATGCGATAGAGGATCCGAAAGGATAGGATAGAGGGTAGGATAGGATAGAGGATAGGATAGGATAGAGGATAGCATAGGATAGAGGATAGGATAGGACAGGATAGAGGATAGGATAGGATAGAGGATAGGATAGGATAGAGCATAGGATACGATAGAGGATAGGATAGTGGATTCGATAGGATACAGGATAGGGTAGGACAGATGATATTATAGGAATGAGGATTGGATATGATAGAGGATACGATATTATAGAGGATAGGATAGGATAGAGGATAGGATAGGATAGAGGATAGGATAGTATAAAGGATAGGATAGGATAGAGGATAGGATAGGATAGAGGATAGGATGCGATAGAGGATCCGAAAGGATAGGATAGAGGGTAGGATAGGATAGAGGATAGGATAGGATAGAGGATAGGAGAGGATAGAGGATAGGATATGATAGAGGATAGGATAGGATAGAGGATAGGATAGGATAGAGTATAGGATAGTATAGAGGATAGGATAAGATAGAGGATATGATAGGATAGTCGATAGGATATGATAGAGGATAGGATAGGATAGAAGATAGGATCGGATAGAGGATAGGATAGAGAATTGGATAGGATAGAGGATAGGATAATATAGAGGATAGGATAGGATAGAGGATAGGATAGGATAGAGGATAGGATAGGATAGAGGATAGGATAGGATAGATGATAGGATAGGTTAGTGGATAGGATAGGATAGAGCATAGGATAGGATAGAGGATAGGATAGGATAGAGCGTAGGATACGATAGAGGATATAATAGGATAGAGGATAGGAAAGGATAGAGGATAGGATAGGATAGAGCATAGGATAGGATAGGGGATTGGATAGGATAGAGGATAGGATAGTGGATTGGATAGGATAGAGGATAGGATAGGACAGATGATATTATAGGAATGACGATAGGATATGATAGAGGATACGATATTATAGAGGATAGGATAGGATAGAGGATAGGATAGGATAGAGGATAGGATAGTATAGAGGATAGGATAGGATAGAGGATAGGATAGGATAGAGGATAGGATGCGATAGAGGATCCGAAAGGATAGGATAGAGGGTAGGATAGGATAGAGGATAGGATAGGATAGAGGATAGCATAGGATAGAGGATAGGATAGGACAGGATAGAGGATAGGATAGGATAGAGGATAGGATAGGATAGAGCATAGGATACGATAGAGGATAGGATAGTGGATTGGATAGGATAGAGGATAGGGTAGGACAGATGATATTACAGGAATGAGGATAGGATATGATAGAGGATACGATATTATAGAGGATAGGATAGGATAGAGGATAGGATAGGATAGAGGATAGTATAGTATAAAGGATAGGATAGGATAGAGGATAGGATAGGATAGAGGATAGGATGCGATAGAGGATCCGAAAGGATAGGATAGAGGGTAGGATAGGATAGAGGATAGGATAGGATAGAGGATAGGAGAGGATAGAGGATAGGATATGATAGAGGATAGGATAGGATAGAGGATAGGATAGGATAGAGTATAGGATAGTATAGAGGATAGGATAAGATAGAGGATATGATAGGATAGACGATAGGATATGATAGAGGATAGGATAGGATAGAAGATAGGATAGGATAGAGGATAGGATAGAGAATTGGATAGGATAGAGGATAGGATAAGATAGAGGATAGGATAGGATAGAGGATAGGATAGGATAGAGGATAGGATAGGATAGAGGATAGGATTGGATAGAGGATAGGATATGATAGATTATAGGTTAGGTTAGTGGATAGGATAGGATAGAGCATAGGATAGGATAGAGGATAGGATAGGATAGAGCAGATGATACGATAGAGGATATAATAGGATAGAGGATAGGAAAGGATAGAGGGTAGGATAGGATAGAGCATAGGATACGATAGAGGATATAATAGGATAGAGGATAGGAAAGGATAGAGGATAGGATAGGATAGAGGATAGCATAGGATAGAGGATAGGATAGGACAGGATAGAGGATAGGATAGGATAGAAGATAGGATAGGATAGAGCATAGGATACGATAGAGGATAGGATAGGATAGAGGATGGGAAAGGATAGAAGATAGGATAGGATAGTGGATAGCATAGGATAGAGGATAGGATAGGACAGGATAGAGGATAGGATAGGATAGAGGGTAGGATAGGATAGAGCATAGGATACGATAGCGGATAGGATAGTGGATTGGATAGGATAGAGGATAGGATAGGACAGATGATATTATAGGAATGAGGATAGGATATGATAGAGGATACGATATTATAGAGGATAGGATAGTATAGAGGATAGGATAGGATAGAGGATAGGATAGTATAGAGGATAGGATAGGATAGAGGATAGGATAGGATAGAGGATAGGATACGATAGAGGATAGGATAGGATAGAGGATAGGATAGGGTAGAGGATAGGATAGGATAGAGGATAGGATAGGATAGATGATAGGATAGGTTAGTGGATAGGATAGGATAGAGCATAGGATAGGATAGAGGATAGGATAGGATAGAGCATAGGATACGATAGAGGATATAATAGGATAGAGGATAGGAAAGGATAGAGGATAGGATAGGATAGAGCATAGGATACGATAGAGGATATAATAGGATAGAGGATAGGAAAGGATAGAGGATAGGATAGGATAGAGGATAGCATAGGATAGAGGATAGGATAGGACAGGATAGAGGATAGGATAGGATAGAAGATAGGATAGGATAGAGCATAGGATACGATAGAGGATAGGATAGGATAGAGGATAGGATAGGATAGAGGATAGGATAGGATAGAGGATAGGATAGGATAGAGGATAGGATAGGGGATTGGATAGGATAGAGGATAGGATAGGACAGATGATATTATAGGAATGAGGATAGGATATGATAGAGGATACGATATTATAGAGGATAGGATAGGATAGAGGATAGGATAGGATAGAGGATAGGATGCGATAGAGGATACGAAAGGATAGGATGCGATAGAGGATACGAAAGGATAGGATAGAGGGTAGGATAGGATAGAGGATAGGATAGGATAGAGGATAGGATAGGATAGAGGATAGGATATGATAGAGGATAGGATAGCATAGAGGATAGGATAGGATAGAGGATAGGATAGGATAGAGGAAAGGATAATATAGAGGATATGATAGGATAGAGCATAGGATAGGATAGGGGATTGGATAGGATAGAGCAAAGGCTACGATAGAGGATATAATAGGATAGAGGATAGGAAAGGATAGAGGATAGGACAGGATAGAGGATAGCATAGGATAGAGGATAGGATAGGGGATTGGATAGGATAGAGGATAGGATAGTGGATTGGATAGGATAGAGGATGGGATAGGACAGATGATATTATAGGAATGACGATGGGATATGATAGAGGATACGATATTATAGAGGATAGGATAGGATAGAGGATAGGATAGGATAGAGGATAGGATAGTATAGAGGATAGGATAGGATAGAGGATAGGATAGGATAGAGGATAGGATGCGATAGAGGATCCGAAAGGATAGGATAGAGGGTAGGATAGGATAGAGGGTAGGATAGGATAGAGGATAGCATAGGATAGAGGATAGGATAGGACAGGATAGAGGATAGGATAGGATAGAGGATAGGATAGGATAGAGCATAGGATACGATAGAGGATAGGATAGTGGATTCGATAGGATAGAGGATAGGGTAGGACAGATGATATTATAGGAATGAGGATAGGATATGATAGAGGATACGATATTATAGAGGATAGGATAGGATAGAGGATAGGATAGGATAGAGGATAGGATAGTGTAAAGGATAGGATAGGATAGAGGATAGGATAGGATAGAGGATAGGATAGGATAGAGGATAGGATGCGATAGAGGATCCGAAAGGATAGGATAGAGGGTAGGATAGGATAGAGGATAGGATAGGATAGAGGATAGGAGAGGATAGAGGATAGGATATGATAGAGGATAGGATAGGATAGAGGATAGGATCGGATAGAGGATAGGATAGAGAATTGGATAGGATAGAGGATAGGATAGGATAGAGGATAGGATAGGATAGAGCATAGGATACGATAGAGGATAGGATAGTGGATTCGATAGGATAGAGGATAGGGTAGGACAGATGATATTATAGGAATGAGGATAGGATATGATAGAGGATACGATATTATAGAGGATAGGATAGGATAGAGGATAGGATAGGATAGAGGATAGGATAGTGTAAAGGATAGGATAGGATAGAGGATAGGATAGGATAGAGGATAGGATAGGATAGAGGATAGGATAGTGTAAAGGATAGGATAGGATAGAGGATAGGATAGGATAGAGGATAGGATGCGATAGAGGATCCGAAAGGATAGGATAGAGGGTAGGATAGGATAGAGGGTAGGATAGGATAGAGGATAGCATAGGATAGAGGATAGGATAGGACAGGATAGAGGATAGGATAGGATAGAGGATAGGATAGGATAGAGCATAGGATACGATAGAGGATAGGATAGTGGATTCGATAGGATAGAGGATAGGGTAGGACAGATGATATTATAGGAATGAGGATAGGATATGATAGAGGATACGATATTATAGAGGATAGGATAGGATAGAGGATAGGATAGGATAGAGGATAGGATAGTGTAAAGGATAGGATAGGATAGAGGATAGGATAGGATAGAGGATAGGATAGGATAGAGGATAGGATAGGATAGAGGATAGGATGCGATAGAGGATCCGAAAGGATAGGATAGAGGGTAGGATAGGATAGAGGATAGGATAGGATAGAGGATAGCATAGGATAGAGGATAGGATAGGACAGGATAGAGGATAGGATAGGATAGAGGATAGGATAGGATAGAGCATAGGATACGATAGAGGATAGGATAGTGGATTGGATAGGATAGAGGATAGGGTAGGACAGATGATATTATAGGAATGAGGATAGGATATGATAGAGGATACGATATTATAGAGGATAGGATAGGATAGAGGATAGGATAGGATAGAGGATAGGATAGTATAAAGGATAGGATAGGATAGTGGATAGGATAGGATAGAGGATAGGATGCGATAGAGGATCCGAAAGGATAGGATAGAGGGTAGGATAGGATAGAGGATAGGATAGGATAGAGGATAGGAGAGGATTGAGGATAGGATATGATAGAGGATAGGATAGGATAGAGGATAGGATAGGATAGAGTATAGGATAGGATAGAGCAGAGGATACGATAGAGGATATAATAGGATAGAGGATAGGAAAGGATAGAGGATAGGATAGGATAGAGCATATGATACGATAGAGGATATAATATTATAGAGAATAGGAAAGGATAGAGGATAGGATAGGATAGAGGATAGCATAGGATAGAGGATGGGATAGGACAGGATAGAGGATAGGATAGGATAGAAGATAGGATAGGATAGAGCATAGGATACGATAGAGGATAGGATAGGATAGAGGATAGGATAGGATAGAGGATAGGATAGGATAGAGCATAGGATACGATAGAGGATAGGATAGGGGATTGGATAGGATAGAGGATAGGATAGGACAGATGATATTATAGGAATGAGGATAGGATATGATAGAGGATACGATATTATAGAGGATAGGATAGCATAGAGGATAGGATAGGATAGAGGATAGGATAGGATAGAGGAAAGGATAATATAGAGGATATGATAGGATAGAGCATAGGATAGGATAGAGGATAGGATAGGATAGAGCAAAGGATACGATAGAGGATATAATAGGATAGAGGATAGGAAAGGATAGAGGATAGGACAGGATAGAGGATAGCATAGGATAGAGGATAGGATAGGGGATTGGATAGGATAGAGGATAGGATAGTGGATTGGATAGGATAGAGGATAGGATAGGACAGATGATATTATAGGAATGACGATGGGATATGATAGAGGATACGATATTATAGAGGATAGGATAGGATAGAGGATAGGATAGGATAGAGGATAGGATAGTATAGAGGATAGGATAGGATAGAGGATAGGATAGGATAGAGGATAGGATGCGATAGAGGATCCGAAAGGATAGGATAGAGGGTAGGATAGGATAGAGGATAGGATAGGATAGAGGATAGCATAGGATAGAGGATAGGATAGGACAGGATAGAGGATAGGATAGGATAGAGGATAGGATAGGATAGAGCATAGGATACGATAGAGGATAGGATAGTGGATTCGATAGGATACAGGATAGGGTAGGACAGATGATATTATAGGAATGAGGATTGGATATGATAGAGGATACGATATTATAGAGGATAGGATAGGATAGAGGATAGGATAGGATAGAGGATAGGATAGTATAAAGGATAGGATAGGATAGAGGATAGGATAGGATAGAGGATAGGATGCGATAGAGGATCCGAAAGGATAGGATAGAGGGTAGGATAGGATAGAGGATAGGATAGGATAGAGGATAGGAGAGGATAGAGGATAGGATATGATAGAGGATAGGATAGGATAGAGGATAGGATAGGATAGAGTATAGGATAGTATAGAGGATAGGATAAGATAGAGGATATGATAGGATAGTCGATAGGATATGATAGAGGATAGGATAGGATAGAAGATAGGATCGGATAGAGGATAGGATAGAGAATTGGATAGGATAGAGGATAGGATAATATAGAGGATAGGATAGGATAGAGGATAGGATAGGATAGAGGATAGGATAGGATAGAGGATAGGATAGGATAGAGGATAGGATTGGATAGAGGATATCATAGGGGATTGGATAGGATAGATGATAGGAGACGATAGAGGATAGGATAGGATAGAGGATAGGATAGGATAGATGATATTATAGGAAAGAGGAAAGGATATGATAGAGGATACTATATTATAGAGGATAGGATAGGACAGAGGATTGGATAGGATAAAGGATAGGATAGAGAATATGATACGGTAGACGATAGGGGATTGGATCGGATACAGGATAGGAGGCGGTACAGGATAGGATATAATAGGATAGAGAATAGGATAGGATAGAGGATAGGTTAGGATAGAGGATAGGATAGGATAGAGGATAGAATAGGGTAGAGGATAGGTTAGGATAGAGGATAGGATCGGATAGAGGATATGATAGGGGATTGGATAGGATGGAGGATAGCATAGGATACAGGATAGGATAGGATAGAGGATAGGAAAGGATAGAGGATAGGATAGGATAGAGGATAGGATAGGATAGAGGATAGGATAGGGGATTGGATAGGATAGAGGATAGGATAGGATAGAGGATAGGATAGGATAGAGGATACGATAGGATAAGATAGAGGATAGGATACGATAGAGGATACGATAGGATAGGACAGAGGATAGGATAGGATAAGATAGAGGATAGGATACGATACAGGATACGATAGGATAGGATAGAGGATAGGATAGGATAGAGGATAGGATTGGATAGAGGATATCATAGGGGATTGGATAGGATAGATGATAGGAGACGATAGAGGATACGATAGGATAGAGGATAGGATAGGATAGATGATATTATAGGAAAGAGGAAAGGATATGATAGAGGATACGATATTATTGAGGATAGGATAGGACAGAGGATTGGATCGGATAGAGGATATGATAGGGGATTGGATAGGATAGAGGATAGGATAGGATACAGGATAGGATAGGATAGAGGATAGGAAAGGATAGAGGATAGGATAGGATAGAGGATAGGATAGGATAGAGGATAGGATAGGATAGAGGATAGGATAGGGGATTGGATAGGATAGAGGATAGGATAGGATAGAGGATAGGATAGGATAGAGGATAGGATTCGATAGAGGATACGATAGGATAAGATAGAGGATAGGATACGATAGAGGTTACGATAGGATAGGATAGAGGATAGGATAGGATAAGATAGAGGATAGGATACGATAGAGGATACGATAGGATAGGATAGAGGATAGGATAGGATAGAGGATAGGATAGGATAGAGGATAGGATAGGATAGAGGATAGGATAGGATAGAGGATAGGATAGGATAGAGGATAGGATAGGATAGAGGATAGGATAGGATAGGGGATAGGATTGGATAGAGGATATCATAGGAGATTGGATAGGATAGATGATAGGAGACGATAGAGGATAGGATAGGATAGAGGATAGGATAGGGTAGATGATATTATAGGAAAGAGGAAAGGATATGATAGAGGATACGATATTATAGAGGATAGGATAGGACAGAGGATTGGATAGGATAGAGGATAGGATAGAGAATATGATACGGTAGACGATAGGGGATTGGATCGGATACAGGATAGGAGGCGGTACAGGATAGGATATAATAGGATAGAGAATAGGATAGGATAGAGGATAGGTTAGGATAGAGGATAGGATAGGATAGAGGATAGAATAGGGTAGAGGATAGGTTAGGATAGAGGATAGGATCGGATAGAGGATATGATAGGGGATTGGATAGGATGGAGGATAGCATAGGATACAGGATAGGATAGGATAGAGGATAGGAAAGGATAGAGGATAGGATAGGATAGAGGATAGGATAGGATAGAGGATAGGATAAGATAGAGGATAGGTAGGATAGAGGATATGATAGCATAGAACATAGGATAGGATAGAGGATAGGATAGGATAGAGCATAGGATACGATACAGGATATAATAGGATAGTGGATGGGAAAGGATAGAGGATAGGATAGGATAGTGGATAGCATAGGATAGAGGATAGGATAGGACAGGATAGAGGATAGGATAGGATAGAGGATAGGATAGGATAGAGCATAGGATACGATAGCGGATAGGATAGTGGATTGGATAGGATAGAGGATAGGATAGGACAGATGATATTATAGGAATGAGGATAGGATACGATAGAGGATACGATATTATAGAGGATAGGATAGGACAGAGGATAGGATAGGATAGAGGATAGGATAGTATAGAGGATAGGATAGGATAGAGGATAGGATAGGATAGAGGATAGGATACGATAGAGGATAGGATAGGATAGAGGATAGGATAGGGTAGAGGATAGGATAGGATAGAGGATAGGATAGGATAGATGATAGGATAGGTTAGTGGATAGGATAGGATAGAGCATAGGATAGGATGGAGGATAGGATAGGATAGAACATAGGATACGATAGAGGATATAATAGGATAGAGGATAGGAAAGGATAGAGGATAGGATAGGATAGAGCATAGGGTACGATAGAGGATATAATAGGATAGAGGATAGGAAAGGATAGAGGATAGGATAGGATAGAGGATAGCATAGGATAGAGGATAGGATAGGACAGGATAGAGGATAGGATAGGATAGAAGATAGGATAGGATAGAGGATAGGATACGATAGAGGATAGGATAGGATAGAGGATAGGATAGGATAGAGGATAGGATAGGATAGAGCATAGGATACGATAGAGGATAGGATAGGGGATTGGATAGGATAGAGGATAGGATAGGACAGATGATATTATAGGAATGAGGATAGGATATGATAGAGGATACGATATTATAGAGGATAGGTTAGGATAGAGGATAGGATAGGATAGAGGATAGGATAGTATAAAGGATAGGATAGGATAGTGGATAGGATAGGATAGAGGATAGGATGCGATAGAGGATCCGAAAGGATAGGATAGAGGGTAGGATAGGATAGAGGATAGGATAGGATAGAGGATAGGAGAGGATTGAGGATAGGATATGATAGAGGATAGGATAGGATAGAGGATAGGATAGGATAGAGTATAGGATAGGATAGAGCAGAGGATACGATAGAGGATATAATAGGATAGAGGATAGGAAAGGATAGAGGATAGGATAGGATAGAGCATATGATACGATAGAGGATATAATATTATAGAGAATAGGAAAGGATAGAGGATAGGATAGGATAGAGGATAGCATAGGATAGAGGATGGGATAGGACAGGATAGAGGATAGGATAGGATAGAAGATAGGATAGGATAGAGCATAGGATACGATAGAGGATAGGATAGGATAGAGGATAGGATAGGATAGAGGATAGGATAGGATAGAGCATAGGATACGATAGAGGATAGGATAGGGGATTGGATAGGATAGAGGATAGGATAGGACAGATGATATTATAGGAATGAGGATAGGATATGATAGAGGATACGATATTATAGAGGATAGGATAGCATAGAGGATAGGATAGGATAGAGGATAGGATAGGATAGAGGAAAGGATAATATAGAGGATATGATAGGATAGAGCATAGGATAGGATAGAGGATAGGATAGGATAGAGCAAAGGATACGATAGAGGATATAATAGGATAGAGGATAGGAAAGGATAGAGGATAGGACAGGATAGAGGATAGCATAGGATAGAGGATAGGATAGGGGATTGGATAGGATAGAGGATAGGATAGTGGATTGGATAGGATAGAGGATAGGATAGGACAGATGATATTATAGGAATGACGATGGGATATGATAGAGGATACGATATTATAGAGGATAGGATAGGATAGAGGATAGGATAGGATAGAGGATAGGATAGTATAGAGGATAGGATAGGATAGAGGATAGGATAGGATAGAGGATAGGATGCGATAGAGGATCCGAAAGGATAGGATAGAGGGTAGGATAGGATAGAGGATAGGATAGGATAGAGGATAGCATAGGATAGAGGATAGGATAGGACAGGATAGAGGATAGGATAGGATAGAGGATAGGATAGGATAGAGCATAGGATACGATAGAGGATAGGATAGTGGATTCGATAGGATACAGGATAGGGTAGGACAGATGATATTATAGGAATGAGGATTGGATATGATAGAGGATACGATATTATAGAGGATAGGATAGGATAGAGGATAGGATAGGATAGAGGATAGGATAGTATAAAGGATAGGATAGGATAGAGGATAGGATAGGATAGAGGATAGGATGCGATAGAGGATCCGAAAGGATAGGATAGAGGGTAGGATAGGATAGAGGATAGGATAGGATAGAGGATAGGAGAGGATAGAGGATAGGATATGATAGAGGATAGGATAGGATAGAGGATAGGATAGGATAGAGTATAGGATAGTATAGAGGATAGGATAAGATAGAGGATATGATAGGATAGTCGATAGGATATGATAGAGGATAGGATAGGATAGAAGATAGGATCGGATAGAGGATAGGATAGAGAATTGGATAGGATAGAGGATAGGATAATATAGAGGATAGGATAGGATAGAGGATAGGATAGGATAGAGGATAGGATAGGATAGAGGATAGGATAGGATAGAGGATAGGATTGGATAGAGGATATCATAGGGGATTGGATAGGATAGATGATAGGAGACGATAGAGGATAGGATAGGATAGAGGATAGGATAGGATAGATGATATTATAGGAAAGAGGAAAGGATATGATAGAGGATACTATATTATAGAGGATAGGATAGGACAGAGGATTGGATAGGATAAAGGATAGGATAGAGAATATGATACGGTAGACGATAGGGGATTGGATCGGATACAGGATAGGAGGCGGTACAGGATAGGATATAATAGGATAGAGAATAGGATAGGATAGAGGATAGGTTAGGATAGAGGATAGGATAGGATAGAGGATAGAATAGGGTAGAGGATAGGTTAGGATAGAGGATAGGATCGGATAGAGGATATGATAGGGGATTGGATAGGATGGAGGATAGCATAGGATACAGGATAGGATAGGATAGAGGATAGGAAAGGATAGAGGATAGGATAGGATAGAGGATAGGATAGGATAGAGGATAGGATAGGGGATTGGATAGGATAGAGGATAGGATAGGATAGAGGATAGGATAGGATAGAGGATACGATAGGATAAGATAGAGGATAGGATACGATAGAGGATACGATAGGATAGGACAGAGGATAGGATAGGATAAGATAGAGGATAGGATACGATACAGGATACGATAGGATAGGATAGAGGATAGGATAGGATAGAGGATAGGATTGGATAGAGGATATCATAGGGGATTGGATAGGATAGATGATAGGAGACGATAGAGGATACGATAGGATAGAGGATAGGATAGGATAGATGATATTATAGGAAAGAGGAAAGGATATGATAGAGGATACGATATTATAGAGGATAGGATAGGACAGAGGATTGGATCGGATAGAGGATATGATAGGGGATTGGATAGGATAGAGGATAGGATAGGATACAGGATAGGATAGGATAGAGGATAGGAAAGGATAGAGGATAGGATAGGATAGAGGATAGGATAGGATAGAGGATAGGATAGGATAGAGGATAGGATAGGGGATTGGATAGGATAGAGGATAGGATAGGATAGAGGATAGGATAGGATAGAGGATAGGATTCGATAGAGGATACGATAGGATAAGATAGAGGATAGGATACGATAGAGGTTACGATAGGATAGGATAGAGGATAGGATAGGATAAGATAGAGGATAGGATACGATAGAGGATACGATAGGATAGGATAGAGGATAGGATAGGATAGAGGATAGGATAGGATAGAGGATAGGATAGGATAGAGGATAGGATAGGATAGAGGATAGGATAGGATAGAGGATAGGATAGGATAGAGGATAGGATAGGATAGGGGATAGGATTGGATAGAGGATATCATAGGAGATTGGATAGGATAGATGATAGGAGACGATAGAGGATAGGATAGGATAGAGGATAGGATAGGGTAGATGATATTATAGGAAAGAGGAAAGGATATGATAGAGGATACGATATTATAGAGGATAGGATAGGACAGAGGATTGGATAGGATAGAGGATAGGATAGAGAATATGATACGGTAGACGATAGGGGATTGGATCGGATACAGGATAGGAGGCGGTACAGGATAGGATATAATAGGATAGAGAATAGGATAGGATAGAGGATAGGTTAGGATAGAGGATAGGATAGGATAGAGGATAGAATAGGGTAGAGGATAGGTTAGGATAGAGGATAGGATCGGATAGAGGATATGATAGGGGATTGGATAGGATGGAGGATAGCATAGGATACAGGATAGGATAGGATAGAGGATAGGAAAGGATAGAGGATAGGATAGGATAGAGGATAGGATAGGATAGAGGATAGGATAAGATAGAGGATAGGTAGGATAGAGGATATGATAGCATAGAACATAGGATAGGATAGAGGATAGGATAGGATAGAGCATAGGATACGATACAGGATATAATAGGATAGTGGATGGGAAAGGATAGAGGATAGGATAGGATAGTGGATAGCATAGGATAGAGCATAGGATACGATAGCGGATAGGATAGTGGATTGGATAGGATAGAGGATAGGATAGGACAGATGATATTATAGGAATGAGGATAGGATACGATAGAGGATACGATATTATAGAGGATAGGATAGGACAGAGGATAGGATAGGATAGAGGATAGGATAGTATAGAGGATAGGATAGGATAGAGGATAGGATAGGATAGAGGATAGGATACGATAGAGGATAGGATAGGATAGAGGATAGGATAGGGTAGAGGATAGGATAGGATAGAGGATAGGATAGGATAGATGATAGGATAGGTTAGTGGATAGGATAGGATAGAGCATAGGATAGGATGGAGGATAGGATAGGATAGAACATAGGATACGATAGAGGATATAATAGGATAGAGGATAGGAAAGGATAGAGGATAGGATAGGATAGAGCATAGGGTACGATAGAGGATATAATAGGATAGAGGATAGGAAAGGATAGAGGATAGGATAGGATAGAGGATAGCATAGGATAGAGGATAGGATAGGACAGGATAGAGGATAGGATAGGATAGAAGATAGGATAGGATAGAGGATAGGATACGATAGAGGATAGGATAGGATAGAGGATAGGATAGGATAGAGGATAGGATAGGATAGAGCATAGGATACGATAGAGGATAGGATAGGGGATTGGATAGGATAGAGGATAGGATAGGACAGATGATATTATAGGAATGAGGATAGGATATGATAGAGGATACGATATTATAGAGGATAGGTTAGGATAGAGGATAGGATAGGATAGAGGATAGGATGCGATAGAGGATACGAAAGGATAGGGTGCGATAGATTATACGAAAGGATAGGATAGAGGGTAGGATAGGATAGAGGATAGGATAGGATAGAGGATAGGATAGGATAGAGCATAGGATACGATAGAGGATAGGATAGGGGATTGGATAGGATAGAGGATAGGATAGGACAGATGATATTATAGGAATGAGGATAGGATATGATAGAGGATACGATATTATAGAGGATAGGATAGGATAGAGGATAGGATAGGATAGAGGATAGGATGCGATAGAGGATACGAAAGGATAGGATGCGATAGAGGATACGAAAGGATAGGATAGAGGGTAGGATAGGATAGAGGATAGGATAGGATAGAGGATAGGATAGGATAGAGGATAGGATATGATAGAGGATAGGATAGCATAGAGGATAGGATAGGATAGAGGATAGGATAGGATAGAGGAAAGGATAATATAGAGGATAGGATAGGATAGAGCATAGGATACGATAGAGGATATAATAGGATAGAGGATAGGAAAGGATAGAGGATAGGATAGGATAGAGGATAGCATAGGATAGAGGATAGGATAGGACAGGACAGAGGATAGGATAGGATAGAAGATAGGATAGGATAGAGCATAGGATACGATAGAGGATAGGATAGGATAGAGGATAGGATAGGATAGAGGATAGGATAGGATAGAGCATAGGATACGATAGAGGATAGGATAGGGGATTGGATAGGATAGAGGATAGGATAGGACAGATGATATTATAGGAATGAGGATAGGATATGATAGAGGATACGATATTATAGAGGATAGGATAGGATAGAGGATAGGATAGGATAGAGGATAGGATGCGATAGAGGATAGGATGCGATAGAGGATACGAAAGGATACGATATTATAGAGGATAGGGTAGGATAGAGGATAGGATAGGATAGAGGATAGGATAGTATAGAGGATAGGATAGGATAGAGGATAGGATAGGATAGAGGATAGGATGCGATAGAGGATCCGAAAGGATAGGATAGAGGGTAGGATAGGATAGAGGATAGGATAGGATAGAGGATAGGAGAGGATAGAGGATAGGATATGATAGACGATAGGATAGGATAGAGGATAGGATAGGATAGAGGATAGGATAGTATAGAGGATAGGATAAGATAGAGGATATGATAGGATAGACACGATATTATAGAGGATAGGATAGGACAGAGGATTGGATAGGATAGAGGATAGGATAGAGAATATGATACGGTAGACGATGGGGGATTGGATCGGATACAGGATAGGAGGCGGTACAGGATACGATATAATAGGATAGAGGAGAGGATAGGATAGAGGATAGGTTAGGATAGAGGATAGGATAGGATAGTGGATAGAATAGGGTAGAGGAGAGGTTAGGATAGAGGATAGGATCGGATAGAGGATATGATAGGGGATTGGATAGGATAGAGGATAGGATAGGATACAGGATAGGATAGGATAGAGGATACGAAAGGATAGAGGATAGGATAGGATAGAGGATAGGATTGGATAGAGGATAGGATAAGATAGAGGATAGCATAGGATAGAGGATAGGATAGGACAGGATAGAGGATAGGATAGGATAGAAGATAGGATAGGATAGAGCATAGGATACGATAGAGGATAGGATAGGATAGAGGATAGGATAGGATAGAGGATAGGATATGATAGAGGATAGGATAGCATTGAGGATAGGATAGGATAGAGGATAGGATAGGATAGAGGATAGGATAAGATAGAGGATATGATAGCATAGAACATAGGATAGGATAGAGGATAGGATAGGATAGAGCATAGGATACGATAGAGGATATAATAGGATAGAGGATAGGAAAGGATAGAGGATAGGATAGGATATTGGATAGCATAGGATAGAGGATAGGATAGGACAGGATAGAGGATAGGATAGGATAGAAGATAGGATAGGATAGAGCATAGGATACGATAGAGGATAGGATAGGATAGAGGATAGGATAGGGGATTGGATAGGATAGAGGATAGGATAGGACAGATGATATTATAGGAATGAGGATAGGATATGATAGAGGATACGATATTATAGAGGATAGGATAGGATAGAGGATAGGATAGGATAGAGGATAGGATATTATAGAGGATAGGATAGGATAGAGGATAGGATAGGATAGAGGATAGGATACGATAGATGATAGGATAGGTTAGTGGATAGGATAGGATAGAGCATAGGATAGGATAGAGGATAGGATAGGATAGAGCATAGGATACGATAGAGGATATAATAGGATAGAGGATAGGAAAGGATAGAGGATAGGATAGGATAGAGCATAGGATACGATAGAGGATATAATAGGATAGAGGATAGGATAGGATAGAAGATAGGATAGGATGGAGCATAGGATACGATAGAGGATAGGATAGGATAGAGGATAGGATAGGATAGAGGATAGGATAGGATAGAGGATAGGATAGGATAGAGGATAGGATAGGATAGAGCATAGGATAGGATAGAGGATAGGATAGGGGATTGGATAGGATAGAGGATAGGATAGGACAGATGATATTATAGGAATGAGGATAGGATATGATAGAGGATACGATATTATAGAGGATAGGATAGGATAGAGGATAGGATGCGATAGAGGATACGAAAGGATAGGATGCGATAGAGGATACGAAAGGATAGGATAGAGGGTAGGATAGGATAGAGGATAGGATAGGATAGAGGATAGGATAGGATAGAGGATAGGATATGATAGAGGATAGGATAGCATAGAGGATAGGATAGGATAGAGGATAGGATAGGATAGAGGAAACGATAATATAGAGGATATGATAGGATAGAGCATAGGATAGGATAGAGGATAGGATAGGATAGAGCATAGGATACGATAGAGGATATAATAGGATAGAGGATAGGAAAGGATAGAGGATAGGATAGGATAGAGGATAGGATAGGGGATTGGATAGGATAGAGGATAGGATAGTGGATTGGATAGGATAGAGGATAGGATAGGACAGATGATATTATAGGAATGAGGATAGGATATGATAGAGGATACGATATTATAGAGGATAGGATAGGATAGAGGATAGGATAGGATAGAGGATAGGATAGTATAGAGGATAGGATAGGATAGAGGATCGGATAGGATAGAGGATTGGATAGGATAGAGAATATGATACTGTAGACGATAGGGGATTGGATCGGATACAGGATAGGAGACGGTAGAGGATAGGATAGGATAGAGGATAGGATAGGATAGATGATATTATAGGAAAGAGGAAAGGATATGATAGAGGATACGATATTATAGAGGATAGGATAGGACAGAGGATTGGATAGGATAGAGGATAGGATAGAGAATATGATACGGTAGACGATAGGGGATTGGATCGGATACAGGATAGCAGGCGGTACAGGATAGGATATAATAGGATAGAGAATAGGATAGGATAGAGGATAGGATAGGATAGAGGATAGGATAGGATAGAGGATAGGATATGATAGAGGATAGGATAGGTTAGAGGATAGGATAGGATAGAGGATAGGATAGGATAGAGGATAGGATAGGATAGAGGATAGGATAGGATAGAGGATATTAAAGGATAGAGGATAGGATAGGATAGAGGATAGGATAGGATAGAGGATAGGATAAGATAGAGGATAGGATAGGATAGAGGATAGGATAGAATAGAGGATAGGATAGGGTAGATGATAGGATAGGATAGAGGATAGGATAGGATAGATGATAGGATAGGATAGAGGATAGGATAGGGTAGAGGATAGGATAGGATAGAGGATAGGATAGGATAGATGATAGGATAGGATAGAAGGAAAGGGTAAGATAGAGGATAGGATAGGATAGAGGATAGGATAGGGGATTGGATAGGATAGGATAGAGGACACGATAGGAATGAGGATAGGATAGAGAATAGTATAGGATAGAGGATAGGGGATTGGATCGGATACAGGATAGGAGAGGATAGAGGATAGGATAGTATAGAGGATAGGATAGGATAGAGGATAGGATATGATAGAGGATAGGATAGGATAGAAGATAGGATAGGATAGATGATAGGATAGGATGGAGGATAGGATAAGATAGAGGATAAGATAGGATAGAGGATAGGATAGGATAGAGGATAGGATATGATAGAGGATAGGATATGATAGAGGATAGGATAGGATAGAAGATAGGATAGGATAGAGGATAGGATAGGATAGAGGATAGGATCGGATAGAGGATAGGATAGGATAGAGGATAAGATCGGATAGAAGATAGGATAGGATAGATGATAGGATAGGATAGAGGATAGGATAAGATAGAGGATAAGATAGGATAGAGGATAAGATAGGATAGAGGATAGGATAGGATAGAGGATAGGATATGATAGAGGATAGGATAGTATAGAAGATAGGATCGGATAGATGAAAGGATAGGATAGAGGATAGGATAAGATAGAGGATAAGATAGGATAGAGGATAGGATACGATAGAGGATAGGATATGATAGAGGATAGGATAGTATAGAAGATAGGATCGGATAGAGGATAGGATAGAGAATTGGATAGGATAGAGGATAGGATAAGATAGAGGATAGGATAGGATAGAGGATAGGATAGGATAGAGGATAGGATAGGATAGAGTATAGGATAGGATAGAGGATAGGATACGATAGAGGATACGATAGGATAGGATAGAGGATAGGATAAGATAGAGGATAGGATAGGATAGAGGATAGGATAGGGGATTGGATAGGATAGAGGATAGGATAGGATAGAGGATAGGATAGGATAGAGGATAGGATAGTATAGAGGATAGGATAGGATAGAGGATAGGATAGGATAGAGGATAGGATAGGATAGAGGATAGGATCGGATAGAGGATAGGATAGGATAGAGGATAAGATCGGATAGAAGATAGGATAGGATAGATGATATGATAGGATAGACGATAGGATAAGATAGAGGATAAGATAGGATAGAGGATAGGATAGGATAGAGGATAGGATATGATAGAGGATAGGATAGTATAGAAGATAGGATCGGATAGAGGATAGGATAGAGAATTGGATAGGATAGAGGATAGGATAAGATAGAGGATAGGATAGGATAGAGGATAGGATAGGATAGAGGATAGGATAGGATAGAGTATAGGATAGGATAGAGGATAGGATAGGATAGAGGGTAGGATAGGATAGAAGATAGGATAGGATAGTGGATAGGATAGGATAGACCATAGGATACGATAGAGGATAGGATAGGATAGAGGATAGGATAGGATAGAGCATAGGATACGATAGAGGATAGGATAGGGGATTGGATAGGATAGAGGATAGGATAGGACAGATGATATTATAGGAATGAGGATAGGATATGATAGAGGATACGATATTATAGAGGATAGGATAGGATAGAGGATAGGATAGGATAGAGGATAGGATGCGATAGAGGATACGAAAGGATAGGATAGAGGGTAGGATAGGATAGAGGATAGGATATAATAGAGGATAGGATAGCATAGAGGATAGGATAGGATAGGGGATAGGATAGGATAGAGGATAGGATAGGATAGAGGATAGGATAGGATAGAGGATAGGAAAGGATAGAGGATAGGATAGGATAGAGGATAGGATAGGATAGAGGATAGGATAAGATAGAGGATAGGATAGGATAGAGGATAGGATAGGATAGAGGATAGGATAGGGTAGATGATAGGATAGGATAGAGGATAGGATAGGATAGATGATAGGATAGGATAGAGGATAGGATAGGGTAGAGGATAGGATAGGATAGAGGATAGGATAAGATAGAGGATAGGATAGGATAGAGGATAGGATAGGGGATTGGATAGGATAGAGGATAGGATAGGATAGAGGATAGGATAGGATAGAGGATAGGATAGGATAGAGGATAGGATAGTATAGAGGATAGGATAGGATAGAGGATAGGATAGGATAGAGGATAGGATCGGATAGAGGATAGGATAGGATAGAGGATAAGATCGGATAGAAGATAGGATAGGATAGATGATAGGATAGGATAGAGGATAGGATAAGATAGAGGATAAGATAGGATAGAGGATAGGATAGGATAGAGGATAGGATATGATAGAGGATAGGATAGGATAGAAGATAGGATCGGATAGAGGATAGGATAGAGAATTGGATAGGATAGAGAATAGGATAGGATAGAGGATAGGATAGGATAGAGGATAGGATAAGATAGAGGATAGGATAGGATAGAGGATAGGATAGGATAGATGATATTATAGGAAAGAGGAAAGGATATGATAGAGGATACGATATTGTAGAGGATAGGATAGGATAGAGGATACAATAGGATAGAGGATAGGATATGATAGGGGATAGGATAGGATAGAGGATAGGATAGAGGATTGGATAGGATAGAGGATAGGATAGGATAGAGGATAGGATAGAGGATTGGATAGGATAGAGGATAGGATAGGATAGAGGATAGAATAGGATAGAGGATAGGATAGGATAGAGGATAGGATACGATATGGGATACGATAGGATATGATAGAGGTTAGGATAGGATAGATGATAGGATAGGATAGAGGATAGGATAGGATAGAGGATATCATAGGGGATTGGATAGGATAGATGATAGGAGACGATAGAGGATAGGATAGGATAGAGGATAGGATAGGATAGAGGATAGGATATGATAGAGGATAGGATAGGATAGAGGATAGGATACGATAGAATATACCATAGGATAGGATAGAGGGTAGGATAGGATAGAGGATAGGACAGGACAGAGGATAGGATAGGATAGAGGATAGGATAGGATAGAGGATAGGATAGGATAGATGATAGGATAGGATAGAGGATAGGATAAGATAGAGGATAGGATAGGATAGATGATATTATAGGAAAGAGGAAAGGATATGATAGAGGATACGATATTGTAGAGGATAGGATAGGATAGAGGATACAATAGGATAGAGGATAGGATATGATAGAGGATAGGATAGGATAGAGGATAGGATAGAGGATTGGATAGGATAGAGGATTGGATAGGATAGAGGATAGGATATGATAGAGGATAGGATAGGATAGACGATAGGATAGGATAGAGGATAGGATAGGATAGATGATAGGATAGGATAGAGGATAGGATAAGATAGAGGATAGGATAGGATAGATGATATTATAGGAAAGAGGAAAGGATATGATAGAGGATACGATATTGTAGAGGATAGGATAGGATAGAGGATACAATAGGATAGAGGATAGGATATGATAGGGGATAGGATAGGATAGAGGATAGGATAGAGGATTGGATAGGATAGAGGATAGGATAGGATAGAGGATAGGATAGAGGATTGGATAGGATAGAGGATAGGATAGGATAGAGGATAGAATAGGATAGAGGATAGGATAGGATAGAGGATAGGATACGATATGGGATACGATAGGATATGATAGAGGTTAGGATAGGATAGATGATAGGATAGGATAGAGGATAGGATAGGATAGAGGATATCATAGGGGATTGGATAGGATAGATGATAGGAGACGATAGAGGATAGGATAGGATAGAGGATAGGATAGGATAGAGGATAGGATATGATAGAGGATAGGATAGGATAGAGGATAGGATACGATAGAATATACGATAGGATAGGATAGAGGATACGATAGGATAGAGGATACGATAGGATAGAGGATACGATAGGATAGGATAGAGAATAGGATAGGATAGAGGATAGGACAGGACAGACGATAGGATAGGATAGAGGATAGGATAGGATAGAGGATAGGATAGGATAGAGGATAGGATATGATAGAGGATAGGATAGGATAGAGGATAGGATAGCATAGAGGATATGATAGAATAGATGATAGGATAGGATAGAGGATAGGATAAGATAGAGGATAGGATAGGATAGATGATATTATAGGAAAGAGGAAAGGATATGATAGAGGATACGATATTGTAGAGGATAGGATATGATAGAGGAAACAATAGGATAGAGGATAGGATATGATAGAGGATAGGATAGGATAGAGGATAGGATAGAGGATTGGATAGGATAGAGGATTGGATAGGATAGAGGATAGGATAAGATAGAGGATAGGATAGGATAGAGGATAGGATAGGATAGAGGATAGGATAGGATAGAGGATAGGATAGGATAGAGGATAGGATAGGATAGAGGATAGGATTGGATAGAGGATATCATAGGGGATTGGATAGGATAGATGATAGGAGACGATAGAGGATAGGATAGGATAGATGATATTATAGGAAAGAGGAAAGGATATGATAGAGGATACGATATTATAGAGGATAGGATAGGACAGAGGATTGGATAGGATAGAGGATAGGATAGGATAGAGGATAGGATAGGATAGAGGATATCATAGGGGATTGGATAGGATAGATGATAGGAGACGATAGAGGATAGGATAGGATAGAGGATAGGATAGGATAGAGGATAGGATATGATAGAGGATAGGATAGGATAGAGGATAGGATACGATCGAATATACGATAGGATAGGATAGAGGGTAGGATAGGATAGAGGATAGGACAGGACAGAGGATAGGATAGGATAGAGGATAGGATAGGATAGAGGATACGATAGGAATGAGGATAGGATAGAGAATAGGATAGGATAGAGGATAGGAGATTGGATCGGATACAGGATAGGAGACGATAGAGGATAGGATAGTATAGAGGATAGGATAGGATAGAGGATTGGATAGGATAGAGGATTGGATACGATAGAGGGTACGATAGGATAGGATAGAGGATAGGATAGGATAGAGGATAGGTTATGATAGAGGATAGGATAGGATAGAGGATAGGATAGGATAGAGGATAGGATAGGATAGATGATAGGATAGGATAGAGGATAGGATAAGATAGAGGATAGGATAGGATAGATGATATTATAGGAAAGAGGAAAGGATATGATAGAGGATACGATATTGTAGAGGATAGGATAGGATAGAGGATACAATAGGATAGAGGATAGGATATGGTAGAGGATAGGATAGGATAGAGGATAGGATAGAGGATTGGATAGGATAGAGGATTGGATAGGATAGAGGATAGGATAAGATAGAGGATAGGATAGGATAGAGGATAGGATAGGATAGAGGATAGGATATGATAGAGGATAGGATAGGATAGACGATAGGATAGGATAAAGGATAGGATAGTATAGATGATAGGATAGGATAGAGGATAGGATAAGATAGAGGATAGGATAGGATAGATGATATTATAGGAAAGAGGAAAGGATATGATAGAGGATACGATATTGTAGAGGATAGGATAGGATAGAGGATACAATAGGATAGAGGATAGGATATGATAGGGGATAGGATAGGATAGAGGATAGGATAAGATAGAGGATAGGATAGGATAGAGGATAGGATAGGATAGAGGATAGGATATGATAGAGGATAGGATAGGATAGACGATAGGATAGGATAGAGGATAGGATAGGATAGATGATAGGATAGGATAGAGGATAGGATAAGATAGAGGATAGGATAGGATAGATGATATTATAGGAAAGAGGAAAGGATATGATAGAGGATACGATATTGTAGAGGATAGGATAGGATAGAGGATACAATAGGATGGAGGATAGGATATGATAGGGGATAGGATAGGATAGAGGATAGGATAGAGGATTGGATAGGATAGAGGATAGGATAGGATAGAGGATAGGATAGAGGATTGGATAGGATAGAGGATAGGATAGGATAGAGGATAGAATAGGATAGAGGATAGGATAGGATAGAGGATAGGATACGATATGGGATACGATAGGATATGATTGAGGTTAGGATAGGATAGATGATAGGATAGGATAGAGGATAGGATAGGATAGAGGATATCATAGGGGATTGGATAGGATAGATGATAGGAGACGATAGAGGATAGGATAGGATAGAGGATAGGATAGGATAGAGGATAGGATATGATAGAGGATAGGTTAGGATAGAGGATAGGATACGATAGAATATACGATAGGATAGGATAGAGGGTAGGATAGGATAGAGGATAGGATAGGATAGAGGATACGATAGGATAGAGGATACGATAGGATAGGATAGAGAATAGGATAGGATAGAGGATAGGACAGGACAGAGGATAGGATAGGATAGAGGATAGGATAGGATAGAGGATACGATAGGAATGAGGATAGGATAGAGAATAGGATAGGATAGAGGATAGGGGATTGGATCGGATACAGGATAGGAGACGATAGAGGATAGGATAGTATAGAGGACAGGATAGGATAGAGGATTGGATAGGATAGAGGATTGGATACGATAGAGGGTACGATAGGATAGGATAGAGGATAGGATAGGATAGAGGATAGGATAGGATAGAGGATAGGATAGGATAGAGGATAGGATAGGATAGAGGATAGGATAGGATAGAGGATAGGATAGGATAGAGGATAGGATAGGATAGAGGATAGGATAGAATAGATGATAGGATAGGATAGAGGATAGGATAAGATAGAGGATAGGATAGGATAGATGATATTATAGGAAAGAGGAAAGGATATGATAGAGGATACGATATTGTAGAGGATAGGATATGATAGAGGAAACAATAGGATAGAGGATAGGATATGATAGAGGATAGGATAGGATAGAGGATAGGATAGAGGATTGGATAGGATAGAGGATTGGATAGGATAGAGGATAGGATATGATAGAGGATAGGATAGGATAGAGGATAGGATAGGATAGAGGATAGGATAGGATAGAGGATAGGATAGGATAGAGGATAGGATTGGACAGAGGATATCATAGGGGATTGGATAGGATAGATGATAGGAAACGATAGAGGATAGGATAGGATAGATGATATTATAGGAAAGAGGAAAGGATATGATAGAGGATACGATATTATAGAGGATAGGATAGGACAGAGGATTGGATAGGATAGAGGATAGGATAGGATAGAGGATAGGATAGGATAGAGGATAGGATAGGGTAGAGGATAGGATTGGATAGAGGATATCATAGGGGATTGGATAGGATAGATGATAGGAGACGATAGAGGATAGGATTTGATAGAGGATAGGATAGGATAGAGGATACAATAGGATAGAGGATAGGATATGATAGAGGATAGGATAGGATAGAGTATAGGATAGGATAGAGGATAGGATAGGATAGAGGGTAGGATAGGATAGAAGATAGGATAGGATAGTGGATAGGATAGGATAGACCATAGGATACGATAGAGGATAGGATAGGATAGAGGATAGGATAGGATAGAGCATAGGATACGATAGAGGATAGGATAGGGGATTGGATAGGATAGAGGATAGGATAGGACAGATGATATTATAGGAATGAGGATAGGATATGATAGAGGATACGATATTATAGAGGATAGGATAGGATAGAGGATAGGATAGGATAGAGGATAGGATGCGATAGAGGATACGAAAGGATAGGATAGAGGGTAGGATAGGATAGAGGATAGGATATAATAGAGGATAGGATAGCATAGAGGATAGGATAGGATAGGGGATAGGATAGGATAGAGGATAGGATAGGATAGAGGATAGGATAGGATAGAGGATAGGAAAGGATAGAGGATAGGATAGGATAGAGGATAGGATAGGATAGAGGATAGGATAAGATAGAGGATAGGATAGGATAGAGGATAGGATAGGATAGAGGATAGGATAGGGTAGATGATAGGATAGGATAGAGGATAGGATAGGATAGATGATAGGATAGGATAGAGGATAGGATAGGGTAGAGGATAGGATAGGATAGAGGATAGGATAAGATAGAGGATAGGATAGGATAGAGGATAGGATAGGGGATTGGATAGGATAGAGGATAGGATAGGATAGAGGATAGGATAGGATAGAGGATAGGATAGGATAGAGGATAGGATAGTATAGAGGATAGGATAGGATAGAGGATAGGATAGGATAGAGGATAGGATCGGATAGAGGATAGGATAGGATAGAGGATAAGATCGGATAGAAGATAGGATAGGATAGATGATAGGATAGGATAGAGGATAGGATAAGATAGAGGATAAGATAGGATAGAGGATAGGATAGGATAGAGGATAGGATATGATAGAGGATAGGATAGGATAGAAGATAGGATCGGATAGAGGATAGGATAGAGAATTGGATAGGATAGAGAATAGGATAGGATAGAGGATAGGATAGGATAGAGGATAGGATAAGATAGAGGATAGGATAGGATAGAGGATAGGATAGGATAGATGATATTATAGGAAAGAGGAAAGGATATGATAGAGGATACGATATTGTAGAGGATAGGATAGGATAGAGGATACAATAGGATAGAGGATAGGATATGATAGGGGATAGGATAGGATAGAGGATAGGATAGAGGATTGGATAGGATAGAGGATAGGATAGGATAGAGGATAGGATAGAGGATTGGATAGGATAGAGGATAGGATAGGATAGAGGATAGAATAGGATAGAGGATAGGATAGGATAGAGGATAGGATACGATATGGGATACGATAGGATATGATAGAGGTTAGGATAGGATAGATGATAGGATAGGATAGAGGATAGGATAGGATAGAGGATATCATAGGGGATTGGATAGGATAGATGATAGGAGACGATAGAGGATAGGATAGGATAGAGGATAGGATAGGATAGAGGATAGGATATGATAGAGGATAGGATAGGATAGAGGATAGGATACGATAGAATATACCATAGGATAGGATAGAGGGTAGGATAGGATAGAGGATAGGACAGGACAGAGGATAGGATAGGATAGAGGATAGGATAGGATAGAGGATAGGATAGGATAGATGATAGGATAGGATAGAGGATAGGATAAGATAGAGGATAGGATAGGATAGATGATATTATAGGAAAGAGGAAAGGATATGATAGAGGATACGATATTGTAGAGGATAGGATAGGATAGAGGATACAATAGGATAGAGGATAGGATATGATAGAGGATAGGATAGGATAGAGGATAGGATAGAGGATTGGATAGGATAGAGGATTGGATAGGATAGAGGATAGGATATGATAGAGGATAGGATAGGATAGACGATAGGATAGGATAGAGGATAGGATAGGATAGATGATAGGATAGGATAGAGGATAGGATAAGATAGAGGATAGGATAGGATAGATGATATTATAGGAAAGAGGAAAGGATATGATAGAGGATACGATATTGTAGAGGATAGGATAGGATAGAGGATACAATAGGATAGAGGATAGGATATGATAGGGGATAGGATAGGATAGAGGATAGGATAGAGGATTGGATAGGATAGAGGATAGGATAGGATAGAGGATAGGATAGAGGATTGGATAGGATAGAGGATAGGATAGGATAGAGGATAGAATAGGATAGAGGATAGGATAGGATAGAGGATAGGATACGATATGGGATACGATAGGATATGATAGAGGTTAGGATAGGATAGATGATAGGATAGGATAGAGGATAGGATAGGATAGAGGATATCATAGGGGATTGGATAGGATAGATGATAGGAGACGATAGAGGATAGGATAGGATAGAGGATAGGATAGGATAGAGGATAGGATATGATAGAGGATAGGATAGGATAGAGGATAGTATACGATAGAATATACGATAGGATAGGATAGAGGATACGATAGGATAGAGGATACGATAGGATAGAGGATACGATAGGATAGGATAGAGAATAGGATAGGATAGAGGATAGGACAGGACAGACGATAGGATAGGATAGAGGATAGGATAGGATAGAGGATACGATAGGAATGAGGATAGGATAGAGAATAGGATAGGATAGAGGATAGGGGATTGGATCGGATACAGGATAGGAGACGATAGAGGATAGGATAGTATAGAGGACAGGATAGGATAGAGGATAGGATAGGATAGAGGATAGGATAGGATAGAGGATAGGATATGATAGAGGATAGGATAGGATAGAGGATAGGATAGCATAGAGGATATGATAGAATAGATGATAGGATAGGATAGAGGATAGGATAAGATAGAGGATAGGATAGGATAGATGATATTATAGGAAAGAGGAAAGGATATGATAGAGGATACGATATTGTAGAGGATAGGATATGATAGAGGAAACAATAGGATAGAGGATAGGATATGATAGAGGATAGGATAGGATAGAGGATAGGATAGAGGATTGGATAGGATAGAGGATTGGATAGGATAGAGGATAGGATAAGATAGAGGATAGGATAGGATAGAGGATAGGATAGGATAGAGGATAGGATAGGATAGAGGATAGGATAGGATAGAGGATAGGATAGGATAGAGGATAGGATTGGATAGAGGATATCATAGGGGATTGGATAGGATAGATGATAGGAGACGATAGAGGATAGGATAGGATAGATGATATTATAGGAAAGAGGAAAGGATATGATAGAGGATACGATATTATAGAGGATAGGATAGGACAGAGGATTGGATAGGATAGAGGATAGGATAGGATAGAGGATAGGATAGGATAGAGGATATCATAGGGGATTGGATAGGATAGATGATAGGAGACGATAGAGGATAGGATAGGATAGAGGATAGGATAGGATAGAGGATAGGATATGATAGAGGATAGGATAGGATAGAGGATAGGATACGATCGAATATACGATAGGATAGGATAGAGGGTAGGATAGGATAGAGGATAGGACAGGACAGAGGATAGGATAGGATAGAGGATAGGATAGGATAGAGGATACGATAGGAATGAGGATAGGATAGAGAATAGGATAGGATAGAGGATAGGAGATTGGATCGGATACAGGATAGGAGACGATAGAGGATAGGATAGTATAGAGGATAGGATAGGATAGAGGATTGGATAGGATAGAGGATTGGATACGATAGAGGGTACGATAGGATAGGATAGAGGATAGGATAGGATAGAGGATAGGTTATGATAGAGGATAGGATAGGATAGAGGATAGGATAGGATAGAGGATAGGATAGGATAGATGATAGGATAGGATAGAGGATAGGATAAGATAGAGGATAGGATAGGATAGATGATATTATAGGAAAGAGGAAAGGATATGATAGAGGATACGATATTGTAGAGGATAGGATAGGATAGAGGATACAATAGGATAGAGGATAGGATATGGTAGAGGATAGGATAGGATAGAGGATAGGATAGAGGATTGGATAGGATAGAGGATTGGATAGGATAGAGGATAGGATAAGATAGAGGATAGGATAGGATAGAGGATAGGATAGGATAGAGGATAGGATATGATAGAGGATAGGATAGGATAGACGATAGGATAGGATAAAGGATAGGATAGGATAGATGATAGGATAGGATAGAGGATAGGATAAGATAGAGGATAGGATAGGATAGATGATATTATAGGAAAGAGGAAAGGATATGATAGAGGATACGATATTGTAGAGGATAGGATAGGATAGAGGATACAATAGGATAGAGGATAGGATATGATAGGGGATAGGATAGGATAGAGGATAGGATAAGATAGAGGATAGGATAGGATAGAGGATAGGATAGGATAGAGGATAGGATATGATAGAGGATAGGATAGGATAGACGATAGGATAGGATAGAGGATAGGATAGGATAGATGATAGGATAGGATAGAGGATAGGATAAGATAGAGGATAGGATAGGATAGATGATATTATAGGAAAGAGGAAAGGATATGATAGAGGATAC
Source organism: Halictus rubicundus (assembly GCF_050948215.1). NCBI lineage: Eukaryota > Metazoa > Arthropoda > Insecta > Hymenoptera > Halictidae > Halictus > Halictus rubicundus. The sequence continues at coordinate 117,286 of NW_027488852.1, read as the reverse complement.
GATATTGTAGAGGATAGGATAGGATAGAGGATACAATAGGATAGAGGATAGGATATGATAGGGGATAGGATAGGATAGAGGATAGGATAGAGGATTGGATAGGATAGAGGATAGGATAGGATAGAGGATAGGATAGAGGATTGGATAGGATAGAGGATAGGATAGGATAGAGGATAGAATAGGATAGAGGATAGGATAGGATAGAGGATAGGATACGATATGGGATACGATAGGATATGATTGAGGTTAGGATAGGATAGATGATAGGATAGGATAGAGGATAGGATAGGATAGAGGATATCATAGGGGATTGGATAGGATAGATGATAGGAGACGATAGAGGATAGGATAGGATAGAGGATAGGATAGGATAGAGGATAGGATATGATAGAGGATAGGTTAGGATAGAGGATAGGATACGATAGAATATACGATAGGATAGGATAGAGGGTAGGATAGGATAGAGGATAGGATAGGATAGAGGATACGATAGGATAGAGGATACGATAGGATAGGATAGAGAATAGGATAGGATAGAGGATAGGACAGGACAGAGGATAGGATAGGATAGAGGATAGGATAGGATAGAGGATACGATAGGAATGAGGATAGGATAGAGAATAGGATAGGATAGAGGATAGGGGATTGGATCGGATACAGGATAGGAGACGATAGAGGATAGGATAGTATAGAGGACAGGATAGGATGGAGGATTGGATAGGATAGAGGATTGGATACGATAGAGGGTACGATAGGATAGGATAGAGGATAGGATAGGATAGAGGATAGGATAGGATAGAGGATAGGATAGGATAGAGGATAGGATAGGATAGAGGATAGGATAGGATAGAGGATAGGATAGGATAGAGGATAGGATAGGATAGAGGATAGGATAGAATAGATGATAGGATAGGATAGAGGATAGGATAAGATAGAGGATAGGATAGGATAGATGATATTATAGGAAAGAGGAAAGGATATGATAGAGGATACGATATTGTAGAGGATAGGATATGATAGAGGAAACAATAGGATAGAGGATAGGATATGATAGAGGATAGGATAGGATAGAGGATAGGATAGAGGATTGGATAGGATAGAGGATTGGATAGGATAGAGGATAGGATATGATAGAGGATAGGATAGGATAGAGGATAGGATAGGATAGAGGATAGGATAGGATAGAGGATAGGATAGGATAGAGGATAGGATTGGACAGAGGATATCATAGGGGATTGGATAGGATAGATGATAGGAAACGATAGAGGATAGGATAGGATAGATGATATTATAGGAAAGAGGAAAGGATATGATAGAGGATACGATATTATAGAGGATAGGATAGGACAGAGGATTGGATAGGATAGAGGATAGGATAGGATAGAGGATAGGATAGGATAGAGGATAGGATAGGGTAGAGGATAGGATTGGATAGAGGATATCATAGGGGATTGGATAGGATAGATGATAGGAGACGATAGAGGATAGGATTTGATAGAGGATAGGATAGGATAGAGGATACAATAGGATAGAGGATAGGATATGATAGAGGATAGGATAGGATAGAGGATAGGATAGAGGATTGGATAGGATAGAGGATAGGATAGGATAGAGGATAGGATAGAGGATTGGATAGGATAGAGGATAGGATAGGATAGAGGATAGAATAGGATAGAGGATAGGATAGGATAGAGGATAGGATACGATAGGGGATACGATAGGATATGATAGAGGATAGGATAGGATAGAGGATATCATAGGGGATTGGATAGGATAGATGATAGGAGACGATAGAGGATAGGATAGGATAGAGGATAGGTTAGGATAGAGGATAGGATAGGATAGAGGATAGGATAGGATAGATGATAGGATAGGATAGAGGATAGGATAAGATAGAGGATAGGATAGGATAGATGATATTATAGGAAAGAGGAAAGGATATGATAGAGGATACGATATTGTAGAGGATAGGATAGGATAGAGGATACAATAGGATAGAGGATAGGATATGATAGAGGATAGGATAGGATAGAGGATAGGATAGGATAGAGGATAGGATAGGATAGATGATAGGATAGGATAGAGGATAGGATAAGATAGAGGATAGGTTAGGATAGATGATATTATAGGAAAGAGGAAAGGATATGATAGAGGATACGATATTGTAGAGGATAGGATAGGATAGAGGATACAATAGGATAGAGGATAGGATATGATATAGGATAGGATAGGATAGAGGATAGGATAGAGGATTGGATAGGATAGAGGATAGGATAGGATAGAGGATAGGATAGAGGATTGGATAGGATAGAGGATAGGATAGGATAGAGGATAGGATACGATAGAATATACGATAGGATAGGATAGAGGGTAGGATAGGATAGAGGATAGGATAGGATAGAGGATACGATAGGATAGAGGATACGATAGGATAGGATAGGATATGATAGGGGATAGGATAGGATAGAGGATAGGATAGAGGATTGGATAGGATAGAGGATAGGATAGGATAGAGGATAGGATAGAGGATTGGATAGGATAGAGGATAGGATAGGATAGAGGATAGAATAGGATAGAGGATAGGATAGGATAGAGGATAGGATACGATATGGGATACGATAGGATATGATAGAGGTTAGGATAGGATAGATGATAGGATAGGATAGAGGATAGGATAGGATAGAGGATATCATAGGGGATTGGATAGGATAGATGATAGGAGACGATAGAGGATAGGATAGGATAGAGGATAGGATCGGATAGAGGATAGGATATGATAGAGGATAGGATAGGATAGAGGATAGGATACGATAGAATATACGATAGGATAGGATAGAGGGTAGGATAGGATAGAGGATAGGATAGGATAGAGGATACGATAGGATAGAGGATACGATAGGATAGGATAGAGAATAGGATAGGATAGAGGATAGGACAGGACAGAGGATAGGATAGGATAGAGGATAGGATAGGATAGAGGATACGATAGGAATGAGGATAGGATAGAGAATAGGATAGGATAGAGGATAGGGGATTGGATCGGATACAGGATAGGAGACGATAGAGGATAGGATAGTATAGAGGACAGGATAGGATAGAGGATTGGATAGGATAGAGGATTGGATACGATAGAGGGTACGATAGGATAGGATAGAGGATAGGATAGGATAGAGGATAGGATAGGATAGAGGATAGGATAGGATAGAGGATAGGATAGGATAGAGGATAGGATATGATAGAGGATAGGATTGGATAGAGGATAGGATAGGATAGAGGATAGGATAGAATAGATGATAGGATAGGATAGAGGATAGGATAAGATAGAGGATAGGATAGGATAGATGATATTATAGGAAAGAGGAAAGGATATGATAGAGGATACGATATTGTAGAGGATAGGATATGATAGAGGAAACAATATGATAGAGGATAGGATATGATAGAGGATAGGATAGGATAGAGGATAGGATAGAGGATTGGATAGGATAGAGGATTGGATAGGATAGAGGATAGGATATGAGAGAGGATAGGATAGGATAGAGGATAGGATAGGATAGAGGATAGGATAGGATAGAGGATAGGATAGGATAGAGGATAGGATTGGACAGAGGATATCATAGGGGATTGGATAGGATAGATGATAGGAAACGATAGAGGATAGGATAGGATAGATGATATTATAGGAAAGAGGAAAGGATATGATAGAGGATACGATATTATAGAGGATAGGATAGGACAGAGGATTGGATAGGATAGAGGATAGGATAGGATAGAGGATAGGATAGGATAGAGGATAGGATAGGGTAGAGGATAGGATTGGATAGAGGATATCATAGGGGATTGGATAGGATAGATGATAGGAGACGATAGAGGATAGGATTTGATAGAGGATAGGATAGGATAGAGGATACAATAGGATAGAGGATAGGATATGATAGAGGATAGGATAGGATAGAGGATAGGATAGAGGATTGGATAGGATAGAGGATAGGATAGGATAGAGGATAGGATAGAGGATTGGATAGGATAGAGGATAGGATAGGATAGAGGATAGGATAGAGGATTGGATAGGATAGAGGATAGGATAGGATAGAGGATAGAATAGGATAGAGGATAGGATAGGATAGAGGATAGGATACGATAGGGGATACGATAGGATATGATAGAGGATAGGATAGGATAGAGGATATCATAGGGGATTGGATAGGATAGATGATAGGAGACGATAGAGGATAGGATAGGATAGAGGATGGGATAGGATAGAGGATTGGATAGGATAGAGGATTGGATACGATAGAGGGTACGATAGGATAGGATAGAGGATAGGATAGAGGATAGGATAGAGGATTGGATAGGATAGAGGATAGGATAGGATAGAGGATAGGATAGAGGATTGGATAGGATAGAGGATAGGATAGGATAGAGGATAGGTTAGGATAGAGGATAGGATAGGATAGAGGATAGGATAGGATAGATGATAGGATAGGATAGAGGATAGGATAAGATAGAGGATAGGATAGGATAGATGATATTATAGGAAAGAGGAAAGGATATGATAGAGGATACGATATTGTAGAGGATAGGATAGGATAGAGGATACGATAGGATAGGATAGAGGGTAGGATAGGATAGAGGATACGATAGGATAGGATAGAGGGTAGGATAGGATAGAGGATAGGATAGGATACAGGACACGATAGGATAGAGGATACGATAGGATAGGATAGAGAATAGGATAGGATAGAGGATAGGATAGGACAGGACAGAGGATAGGATAGGATAGAGGATAGGATAGGATAGAGGATACGATAGGAATTAGGATAGGATAGAGAATAGGATAGGATAGAGGATAGGATAGGATAGAGGATAGGATAGGATAGATGATAGGATAGGATAGAGGATAGGATAAGATAGAGGATAGGTTAGGATAGATGATATTATAGGAAAGAGGAAAGGATATGATAGAGGATACGATATTGTAGAGGATAGGATAGGATAGAGGATACAATAGGATAGAGGATAGGATATGATAGAGGATAGGATAGGATAGAGGATAGGATAGAGGATTGGATAGGATAGAGGATAGGATAGGATAGAGGATAGGATAGAGGATTGGATAGGATAGAGGATAGGATAGGATAGAGGATAGGATACGATAGAATATACGATAGGATAGGATAGAGGGTAGGATAGGATAGAGGATAGGATAGGATAGAGGATACGATAGGATAGAGGATACGATAGGATAGGATAGAGAATAGGATAGGATAGAGGATAGGACAGGACAGAGGATAGGATAGGATAGATGATAGGATAGGATAGAGGATACGATAAGAATGAGGATAGGATAGAGAATAGGATAGGATAGAGGATAGGGGATTGGATCGGATACAGGATAGGAGACGATAGAGGATAGGATAGTATAGAGGATAGGATAGGATAGAGGATTGGATAGGATAGAGGATTGGATACGATAGAGGGTACGATAGGATAGGATAGAGGATAGGATAGGATAGAGGATAGGATAGGATAGAGGATAGGATAGGATAGAGGATAGGATAGGATAGATTATAGGATATGATAGAGGATAGGATAGGATAGAGGATAGGAGACGATAGAGGATAGGATAGGATAGATGATATTATAGGAAAGAGGAAAGGATATGATAGAGGGTACGATATTATAGAAGATAGGATAGGACAGGGGATTGGATAGGATAGAGGATAGGATAGGATAGAGGATAGGATAGGATAGAGGATAGGATAGGATAGAGGATAGGATTGGATAGAGGATATCATAGGGGATTGGATAGGATAGATGATAGGAGACGATAGAGGATAGGATAGGATAGAGGATAGGATAGGATAGAGGATACAATAGGATAGAGGATAGGATATGATAGAGGATAGGATAGGATAGAGGATAGGTTAGAGGATTGGATAGGATAGAGGATAGGATAGGATAGAGGATAGGATAGAGGATTGGATAGGATAGAGGATAGGATAGGATAGAGGATAGAATAGGATAGAGGATAGGATAGGATAGAGGATAGGATACGATAGGGGATACGATAGGATATGATAGAGGATAGGATAGGATAGAGGATAGGATAGGATAGAGGATATCATAGGGGATTGGATAGGATAGATGATAGGAGACGATAGAGGATAGGATAGGATAGAGGATAGGATAGGATAGAGGATAGGATATGATAGAGGATAGGATAGGATAGAGGATAGGATACGATAGAGGATACGATAGGATAGGATAGAGGGTAGGATAGGATAGAGGATAGGATAGGATACAGGATACGATAGGATAGAGGATACGATAGGATAGGATAGAGAATAGGATAGGATAGAGGATAGGATAGGACAGGACAGAGGATAGGATAGGATAGAGGATAGGATAGGATAGAGGATACGATAGGAATGAGGATAGGATAGAGAATAGGATAGGATAGAGGATAGGGGATTGGATCGGATACAGGATAGGAGACGATAGAGGATAGGATAGTATAGAGGATAGGATAGGATAGAGGATTGGATAGGATAGAGGATTGGATACGATAGAGGGTACGATAGGATAGGATAGAGGATAGGATAGGATAGAGGATAGGATAGGATAGAGGATAGGATACGATAGAGGATACGATAGGATAGGATAGAGGGTAGGATAGGATAGAGGATAGGATAGGATAGAGGATAGGATAGGATAGAGGATAGGATATGATAGAGGATAGGATAGGATAGAGGATAGGATAGGATAGAGGATAGGATAGGATAGATGATAGGATAGGATAGAGGATAGGATAAGATAGAGGATAGGATAGGATAGATGATATTATAGGAAAGAGGAAAGGATATGATAGAGGATACGATATTGTAGAGGATAGGATAGGATAGAGGATACAATAGGATAGAGGATAGGATATGATAGAGGATAGGATAGGATAGAGGATAGCATAGAGGATTGGATAGGATAGAGGATTGGATAGGATAGAGGATAGGATAAGATAGAGGATAGGATAGGATAGAGGATAGGATAGGATAGAGGATAGGATATGATAGAGGATAGGATAGGATAGAGGATAGGATAGGATAGAGGATAGAATAGGGTAGAGGATACGATAGGATAGAGGATAGGATCGGATAGAGGATATGATAGGGGATTGGATAGGATAGAGGATAGGATAGGATAGAGGATAGGATAGGATAGAGGATAGGAAAGGATAGAGGATAGGATAGGATAGAGGATAGGATAGGATAGAGGATAGGATAGGATAGATGATAGGATAGGATAGAGAATAGGATAGGATAGAGGATAGGATAGGATAGAGGATAGGATAGGATAGAGGATATCATAGGGGATTGGATAGGATAGATGATAGGAGACGATAGAGGATAGGATAGGATAGAGGATAGGATAGGATAGAGGATAGGATATGATAGAGGATAGGATAGGATACGATAGAGGATACGATAGGATAGGATAGAGGGTAGGATAGGATAGAGGATAGGATAGGATAGAGGATACGATAGGATAGAGGATACGATAGGATAGGATAGAGAATAGGATAGGATAGAGGATAGGACAGGACAGAGGATAGGATAGGATAGGATAGAGGATAGGATAGGATAGAGGATACGATAGGAATGAGGATAGGATAGAGAATAGGATAGGATAGAGGATAGGGAATTGGATCGGATACAGGATAGGAGACTATAGAGGCTAGGATAGTATAGAGGATAGGATAGGATAGAAGATAGGATAGGATAGAGGATTGGATACGATAGAGGGTACGATAGGATAGGATAGAGGATAGGATAGGATAGAGGATAGGATATGATAGAGGATAGGATAGGATACGATAGAGGATACGATAGGATAGGATAGAGGGTAGGATAGGATAGAGGATAGGATAGGATAGAGGATACGATAGGATAGAGGATACGATAGGATAGGATAGAGAATAGGATAGGATAGAGGATAGGACAGGACAGAGGATAGGATAGGATAGGATAGAGGATAGGATAGGATAGAGGATACGATAGGAATGAGGATAGGATAGAGAATAGGATAGGATAGAGGATAGGGAATTGGATCGGATACAGGATAGGAGACTATAGAGGCTAGGATAGTATAGAGGATAGGATAGGATAGAAGATAGGATAGGATAGAGGATTGGATACGATAGAGGGTACGATAGGATAGGATAGAGGATAGGATAGGATAGAGAATAGGATAGGATAGAGGATAGGATAGGATAGAGGATAGGATATGATAGTGTATAGGATAGGATAGAGGATAGGATAGGATACATGATAGGATAGGATAGAGGATAGGATAAGATAGAGGATAGGATAGGATAGATGATATTATAGGAAAGAGGAAAGGATATGATAGAGGATACGATATTGTAGAGGATAGGATAGGATAGAGGATACAATAGGATAGAGGATAGGATATGATAGAGGATAGGATAGGATAGAGGATAGGATAGAGGATTGGATAGGATAGAGGATTGGATAGGATAGAGGATAGGATAAGATAGAGGATAGGATAGGATAGAGGATAGGATAGGATAGAGGATAGGATAGGATAGATGATAGGAGACGATAGAGGATAGGATAGGATAGAGGATAGGATAGGATAGAGGATAGGATAAGATAGAGGATAGGATAGGATAGAGGATAGGATAGGATAGAGGATAGGATTGGATAGAGGATATCATAGGGGATTGGATAGGATAGATGATAGGAGACGATAGAGGATAGGATAGGATAGAGGATAGGATAGGATAGAGGATAGGATAGGATAGAAGATAGGATAGGATAGATGATAGGATAGGATAGAGGATAGGATAAGATAGAGGATAAGAGAGGATAGAGGATAGGATAGGATAGAGGATAGGATATGATAGAGGATAGGATAGGATAGAAGATAGGATCGGATAGAGGATAGGATAGAGGATTGGATAGGATAGAGGATAGGATAAGATAGAGGATAGGATAGGATAGAGGATAGGATAGGATAGAGGATAGGATAGGATAGAGGATAGGATTGGATAGCGGATGTCATAGGGGATTGGATAGGATAGATGATAGGAGACGATAGAGGATAGGATAGGATAGAGGATAGGATAGGATAGATGATATTATCGGAAAGAGGAAAGGATATGATAGAGGATACGATATTATAGAGGATAGGATAGGACAGAGGATTGGATAGGATAGAGGATAGGATAAGATAGAGGATAGGATAGGATAGAGGATAGGATAGGATAGAGGATAGGATAGGATAGAGGATAGGATAGGATAGAGGATAGGATAGGGGATTGGATAGGATAGAGGATAGGATACGATAGAGGATAGGATAGGATAGAGGATAAGAAAGGATAGAGGATAGGATAGGATAGAGGATAGGATAGGATAGAGGATAGGATAGGATAGAGGATAGGATAGGATAGAGGATAAGAAAGGATAGAGGATAGGATAGGATAGAGGATAGGATAGGATAGAGGATAGGATAGGATAGAGGATAGGATAGGATAGAGGATAAGATAGGATAGAAGATAGGATAGGATAGATGATAGGATAGGATAGAGGATAGGATAGGATAGAGGATAGGATAGGATAGAGGATAGGATAGGATAGAGGATAGGATAGGATAGAGGATAGGATAGGATACAGGATAGGATAGGATAGAGGATAGGATAGGATAGAGGATAGGATAGGATAGAGGATAGAATAGGATAGAGGATAGGATAGGATAGAGGATAGGATAGGGTAGAGGATAGGATAGGATAGAAGATAGGTTAGGATAGAGGATAGGATGGGATAGAGGATAGGATAGGATAGAGGATAGGATAGGATAGAGGATAGGATAGGATAGAGGATAGGATAGGATAGAGGATAGGATAGGGTAGAGGATAGGATAGGATAGAGGATAGGATAGGATAGATGATAGGATAGGATAGAGGATAGGTTAAGATAGAGGATAGGATAGGATAGAGGATAGGATAGGGGATTGGATAGGATAGAGGATAGGTTAGGATAGAGGATAGGATAGGATAGAAGACAGGATCGGATAGAGGATAGGATAGAGGATTGGATAGGATAGAGGATAGGATAAGATAGAGGATAGGATAGGATAGAGGATAGGATAGGATAGATGATAGGAGAGGATAGAGGATAGGTTAAGATAGAGGATAGGATAGGATAGAGGATAGGATAGGGGATTGGATAGGATAGAGGATAGGTTAGGATAGAGGATAGGATAGGATAGAAGACAGGATCGGATAGAGGATAGGATAGAGGATTGGATAGGATAGAGGATAGGATAAGATAGAGGATAGGATAGGATAGAGGATAGGATAGGATAGAGGATAGGATAGGATAGAGGATAGGAAATAATAGAGGATAGGATAGGATAGATGATCGGATAGAGGATAGGATAGGAGAGAATATAGGATAGGATAGAGGATAGAGGATAGGATACGATAGAGGATAGGATAGATGATAGGATAGGATAGAGGATAGGATAGGATAGAGGATAGGATTGGATAGAGGATATCATAGGGGATTGGATAGGATAGATGATAGGAGACGATAGAGGATTGGATAGGATAGAGGATAGGATAGGGTAGAGGATAGGATACGATGGAGGATACGATAGGATAGGATAGAGAATAGGATAGGATAGAGGATAGGACAGGACAGAGGATAGGATAGGATAGAGGATAGGATAGGATAGAGGATACGATAGGAATGAGGATAGGATAGAGAATAGGATAGGATAGAGGATAGGATAGGATAGAGGATAGGATAGGATAGAGGATAGGATATGATAGAGGATAGGATAGGATAGAAGATAGGATAGTATAGATGATAGGATAGGATAGAGGATAGGATAAGATAGAGGATAAGATAGGATAGAGGATAGGATAGGATAGAGGATAGGATATGATAGAGGATAGGATAGGATAGAGGATAGGATAGGATAGAGGATAGGATAGGATAGAGGATAGGATAGGATAGAGGATAGGATAGGACAGAAGATAGGATAGGATAGAGGATTGGATAGGATAGAGGATAGGATAAGATAGAGGATAGGATAGGATAGAGGATAGGATAGGATAGAGGATAGGATAGGATAGAGGATAGGATAGGATAGAGGATAGGATTGGATAGAGGATATCATAGGGGATTGGATAGGATAGATGATAGGAGACCTTAGGGGATAGGATAGGATAGAGGATAGGATAGGATAGATGATATTATAGGAAAGAGGAAAGGATATGATAGAGGATACGATATTATAGAGGATAGGATAGGCCAGAGGATTGGATAGGATAGAGGATAGGATAGAGAATATGATACGGTAGACGATAGGGGATTGGATCGGATACAGTATAGGAGGCGGTACAGGATAGGATATAATAGGATAGAGAATAGGATAGGATAGAGGATAGGTTAGGATAGAGGATAGGATAGGATAGAGGATAGAATAGGGTAGAGGATAGGATAGGATAGAGGATAGGATCGTATAGAGGATATGATAGGGGATTGGATAGGATAGAGGATAGGATAGGATAGAGGATAGGATAGGATAGAGGATAGGATTGGATAGAGGATATCATAGGGGATTGGATAGGATAGATGATAGGAGACGATAGAGGATAGGATAGGATAGAGGATAGGATAGGATAGAGGATAGGATAAGATAGAGGATAGGATAGGATAGAGGATAGGATAGGATAGAGGATAGGATAGGATAGAGGATAGGTTAAGATAGAGGATAGGATAGGATAGAGGATAGGATAGGGGATTGGATAGGATAGAGGATAGGATAGGATAGAGGATAGGATAGGATAGAAGACAGGATCGGATAGAGGATAGGATAGAGGATTGGATAGGATAGAGGATAGGATAAGATAGAGGATAGGATAGGATAGAGGATAGGATAGGATAGAGGATAGGATAGGATAGAGGATAGGATAGGATAGAGGATAGGAAATAATAGAGGATAGGATAGGATAGATGATCGGATAGAGGATAGGATAGGAGAGAATATAGGATAGGATAGAGGATAGAGGATAGGATACGATAGAGGATAGGATAGATGATAGGATAGGATAGAGGATAGGATAGGATAGAGGATAGGATTGGATAGAGGATATCATAGGGGATTGGATAGGATAGATGATAGTAGACGATAGAGGATTGGATAGGATAGAGGATAGGATAGGATAGAGGATAGGATAAGATAGAGGATAGGATAGGATAGAGGATAGGATAGGATAGAGGATAGGATAGGATAGAGGATAGGATAGGATAGAGGATAGGATTGGATAGAGGATAGGATAGGATAGAGGATAGGATAGGATAGAGGATAGGATTGGATAGAGGATATCATAGGGGATTGGATAGGATAGATGATAGGAGACGATAGAGGATAGGATAGGATAGAGGATAGGATAGGATAGAAGATAGGATAGGATAGATGATAGGATAGGATAGAGGATAGGATAAGATAGAGGATAAGAGAGGATAGAGGATAGGATAGGATAGAGGATAGGATATGATAGAGGATAGGATAGGATAGAAGATAGGATCGGATAGAGGATAGGATAGAGGATTGGATAGGATAGAGGATAGGATAAGATAGAGGATAGGATAGGATAGAGGATAGGATAGGATAGAGGATAGGATAGGATAGAGGATAGGATAGGATAGAGGATAGGATTGGATAGCGGATGTCATAGGGGATTGGATAGGATAGATGATAGGAGACGATAGAGGATAGGATAGGATAGAGGATAGGATAGGATAGATGATATTATCGGAAAGAGGAAATTATATGATAGAGGATACGATATTATAGAGGATAGGATAGGACAGAGGATTGGATAGGATAGAGGATAGGATAAGATAGAGGATAGGATAGGATAGAGGATAGGATAGGATAGAGGATAGGATAGGATAGAGGATAGGATAGGATAGAGGATAGGATAGGATAGAGGACAGGATAGGATAGGATAGAGGATAGGATTGAAAAGAGGATATCATAGGGGATTGGATAGGATAGATGATAGGAGACGATAGAGGATAGGATAGGATAGATGATATTATAGGAAAGAGGAAAGGATATGATAGAGGATAGGATAGGACAGAGGATTGGATAGGATAGAGGATAGGATAGAGAATATGATACGGGAGACGATAGGGGATTGGATCGGATACAGGATAGGAGGCGGTACAGGATAGGATACAATAGGATAGAGAATAGGATAGGATAGAGGATAGGTTAGGATAGAGGATAGGATAGTATAGAGGATAGAATAGGGTAGAGGATAGGATAAGATAGAGGATAGGATCGGATAGAGGATATGTTAGGGGATTGGATAGGATGGAGGATAGGATAGGATAGAGGATAGGATAGGATAGAGGATAGGAAAGGATAGAGGATAGGATAAGATAGAGGATACGATAGGATAGGATAGAGAATAGGATAGGATAGAGGATAGGACAGGACAGAGGATAGGATAGGATAGAGGATAGGATAGGATAGAGGATACGATAGGAATGAGGATAGGATAGAGAATAGGATAGGATAGAGGATAGGGGATTGGATCGTATACAGGATAGGAGACGATAGAGGATAGGATAGTATAGAGGATAGGATAGGATAGAGGATATGATAGGATAGAGGATAGGATGGGATAGAGGATAGTATAGGATAGAGTATAGGATACGATAGATTATAGGATAAGATAGAGGATAGGATAGGATAGAGGATAGGATAGGATAGAGGATAGGATAGGATAGAGGATAGGATAGGATAGAGGATAGGATAGGATAAAGGATAGGATAGGATAGAGGATAGGATAGGATAGAGGATAGGATAGGATAGAGGATAGAATAGGGTAGAGGATAGGATAGGATAGAGGATAGGATCGGATAGAGGATATGATAGGGGATTGGATAGGATGGAGGATAGGATAGGATAGAGGATAGGATAGGATAGAGGATAGGAAAGGATAGAGGATAGGATAAGATAGAGGATACGATAGCATAGGATAGAGAATAGGATAGGACAGAGGATAGGATAGGATAGAGGATAGGATAGGATAGAGGATACGATAGGAATGAGGATAGGATAGAGAATGGGATAGGATAGAGGATAGGGGATTGGATCGTATACAGGATAGGAGACGATAGAGGATAGGATAGTATAGAGGACAGGATAGGATAGAGGATATGATAGGATAGAGGATAGGATGGGATAGAGGATAGTATAGGATAGAGGATAGGATAGGATAGAGGATAGGATAGGATAGAGGATAGGATAGGATAGAGGATAGGATAGGATAGAGGATAGGATAGGATAGAGGATAGGATAGGATAAAGGATAGGATAGGATAGAGTATAGGATAGGATAGAGGATAGGATAGGGTAGAGGATAGGATACGATGGAGGATACGATAGGATAGGATAGAGAATAGGATAGGATAGAGGATAGGACAGGACAGAGGATAGGATAGGATAGAGGATAGGATAGGATAGAGGATACGATAGGAATGAGGATAGGATAGAGAATAGGATAGGATAGAGGATAGGATAGGATAGAGGATAGGATAGGATAGAGGATAGGATATGATAGAGGATAGGATAGGATAGAAGATAGGATAGTATAGATGATAGGATAGGATAGAGGATAGGATAAGATAGAGGATAAGATAGGATAGAGGATAGGATAGGATAGAGGATAGGATATGATAGAGGATAGGATAGGATAGAGGATAGGATAGGATAGAGTATAGGATAGGATAGAGGATAGGATAGGATAGAGGATAGGATAGGATAGAGGATAGGATAGGATAGAGGATAGGATAGGATAGAGGATAGGATAGGACAGAAGATAGGATAGGATAGAGGATTGGATAGGATAGAGGATAGGATAAGATAGAGGATAGGATAGGATAGAGGATAGGATAGGATAGAGGATAGGATAGGATAGAGGATAGGATAGGATAGAGGATAGGATTGGATAGAGGATATCATAGGGGATTGGATAGGATAGATGATAGGAGACCTTAGGGGATAGGATAGGATAGAGGATAGGATAGGATAGATGATATTATAGGAAAGAGGAAAGGATATGATAGAGGATACGATATTATAGAGGATAGGATAGGCCAGAGGATTGGATAGGATAGAGGATAGGATAGAGAATATGATACGGTAGACGATAGGGGATTGGATCGGATACAGTATAGGAGGCGGTACAGGATAGGATATAATAGGATAGAGAATAGGATAGGATAGAGGATAGGTTAGGATAGAGGATAGGATAGGATAGAGGATAGAATAGGGTAGAGGATAGGATAGGATAGAGGATAGGATCGTATAGAGGATATGATAGGGGATTGGATAGGATAGAGGATAGGATAGGATAGAGGATAGGATAGGATAGAGGATAAGAAAGGATAGAGGATAGGATAGGATAGAGGATAGGATAGGATAGAGGATAGGAAAGGATAGAGGATAGGATAGGATAGGATAGAGGATAGGATAGGATAGAGGATAGGATAGGATTGAGGATAAGATAGGATAGAAGATAGGATAGGATAGATGATAGGATAGGATAGAGGATAGGATAGGATAGAGGATAGGATAGGATAGAGGATAGGATAGGATAGAGGATAGGATAGGATAGAGGATAGAATAGGATACAGGATAGGATAGGATAGAGGATAGGATAGGATAGAGGATAGGATAGGATAGAGGATAGAATAGGATAGAGGATAGGATAGGATAGAGGATAGGATAGGGTAGAGGATAGGATAGGATAGAGGATTGGATAGGATAGAGGATAGGATAGGATATAGGATAGGATAGGATAGAGGAGAGGATAGGATAGAGGATAGGATAGGATAGAGGATAGGATAGGATAGAGGATAGGATATGATAGAGGATAGGATAGCGTAGAGGATAGGATAGTATAGAGGATAGTATAGGATAGAGGATAGGATAGGATAGAGGATAGGATAGGATAGAGGATAGGATAGGATAGAGGATAGGATAGGATAGAGGATAGGATAGGATAGAAGATAGGATAGTATAGATGATAGGATAGGATAGAGGATAGGATAGGATAGAGGATAGGATAGGATAGAGGATAGGATAGGATAGAGGATAGAATAGGATACAGGATAGGATAGGATAGAGGATAGGATAGGATAGAGGATAGGATAGGGTAGAGGATAGGATAGGATAGAGGATTGGATAGGATAGAGGATAGGATAGGATATAGGATAGGATAGGATAGAGGAGAGGATAGGATAGAGGATAGGATAGGATAGAGGATAGGATAGGATAGAGGATAGGATATGATAGAGGATAGGATAGCGTAGAGGATAGGATAGTATAGAGGATAGTATAGGATAGAGGATAGGATAGGATAGAGGATAGGATAGGATAGAGGATAGGATAGGATAGAGGATAGGATAGGATAGAGGATAGGATAGGATAGAAGATAGGATAGTATAGATGATAGGATAGGATAGAGGATAGGATAGGATAGAGGATAGGATAGGATAGAGGATAGGATAGGATAGAAGATAGGATAGGATAGAGGATTGGATAGGATAGAGGATAGGATAAGATAGAGGATAGGATAGGATAGAGGATAGGATAGGATAGAGGATAGGATAGGATAGAGGATAGGATAGGATAGAGGATAGGATTGGATAGAGGATATCATAGGGGATTGGATAGGATAGATGATAGGAGACCTTAGGGGATAGGATAGGATAGAGGATAGGATAGGATAGATGATATTATAGGACAGAGGAAAGGATATGATAGAGGATACGATATTATAGAGGATAGGATAGGACAAAGGATTGGATAGGATAGAGGATAGGATAGAGAATATGATACGGTAGACGATAGGGGATTGGATCGGATACAGGATAGGAGGCGGTACAGGATAGGATATAATAGGATAGAGAATAGGATAGGATAGAGGATAGGTTAGGATAGAGGATAGGATAGGATAGAGGATAGAATAGGGTAGAGGATAGGATAGGATAGAGGATAGGATCGTATAGAGGATATGATAGGGGATTGGATAGGATAGAGGATAGGATAAGATAGAGGATAGGATAGGATAGAGGATAGGATAGGATAGAGGATAGGATTGGATAGAGGATATCATAGGGGATTGGATAGGATAGATGATAGGAGACGATAGAGGATAGGATAGGATAGAGGATAGGATAGGATAGAGGATAGGATAGGATAGAAGATAGGATAGGATAGATGATAGGATAGGATAGAGGATAGGATAAGATAGAGGATAAGAGAGGATAGAGGATAGGATAGGATAGAGGATAGGATATGATAGAGGATAGGATAGGATAGAAGATAGGATCGGATAGAGGATAGGATAGAGGATTGGATAGGATAGAGGATAGGATAAGATAGAGGATAGGATAGGATAGAGGATAGGATAGGATAGAGGATAGGATAGGATAGAGGATAGGATTGGATAGCGGATGTCATAGGGGATTGGATAGGATAGATGATAGGAGACGATAGAGGATAGGATAGGATAGAGGATAGGATAGGATAGATGATATTATCGGAAAGAGGAAAGGATATGATAGAGGATACGATATTATAGAGGATAGGATAGGACAGAGGATTGGATAGGATAGAGGATAGGATAAGATAGAGGATAGGATAGGATAGAGGATAGGATAGGATAGAGGATAGGATAGGATAGAGGATAGGATAGGGGATTTGATAGGATAGAGGATAGGATACGATAGAGGATAGCATAGGATAGAGGATAAGAAAGGATAGAGGATAGGATAGGATAGAGGATAGGATAGGATAGAGGATAGGATAGGATAGAGGATAGGATAGGATAAAGGATAGGATAGGATAGAGGATAGGATAGGATAGAGGATAGGATAGGATAGAGGATAGAATAGGGTAGAGGATAGGATAGGATAGAGGATAGGATCGGATAGAGGATATGATAGGGGATTGGATAGGATGGAGGATAGGATAGGATAGAGGATAGGATAGGATAGAGGATAGGAAAGGATAGAGGATAGGATAAGATAGAGGATACGATAGCATAGGATAGAGAATAGGATAGGATAGAGGATAGGACAGGACAGAGGATAGGATAGGATAGGGGATAGGATAGGATAGAGGATACGATAGGAATGAGGATAGGATAGAGAATAGGATAGGATAGAGGATAGGATAGGATAGAGGATAGGATAGGATAGAGGATAGGATAGGATAGAGGATAGGATAGGATACAGGATAGGATAGGATAGAGGATAGGATAGGATAGAGGATAGGATAGGATAGAGGATAGAATAGGATAGAGGATAGGATAGGATAGAGGATAGGATAGGGTAGAGGATAGGATAGGATAGAGGATAGGATAGGATAGAGGATAGGATAGGATATAGGATAGGATAGGATAGAGGAGAGGATAGGATAGAGGATAGGATAGGATAGAGGATAGGATAGGATAGAGGATAGGATATGATAGAGGATAGGATAGCGTAGAGGATAGGATAGTATAGAGGATAGTATAGGATAGAGGATAGGATAGGATAGAGGATAGGATAGGATAGAGGATAGGATAGGATAGAGGATAGGATAGGATAGAAAATAGGATAGGATAGAGGATAGGATTGGATAGAGGATATCATAGGGGATTGGATAGGATAGATGATAGGAGACGATAGAGGATAGGATAGGATAGAGGATAGGATAGGATAGATGATATTATAGGAAAGAGGAAAGGATATGATAGAGGATACGATATTATAGAGGATAGGATAGGACAGAGGATTGGATAGGATAGAGGATAGGATAGAGAATATGATACGGTAGACGATAGGGGATTGGATCGGATACAGGATAGGAGGCGGTACAGGATAGGATATAATAGGATAGAGAATAGGATAGGATAGAGGATAGGTTAGGATAGAGGATAGGATAGGATAGAGGATAGAATAGGGTAGAGGATAGGATAGGATAGAGGATAGGATCGGATAGAGGATATGATAGGGGATTGGATAGGATAGAGGATAGGACAGGACAGAGGATAGGATAGGATAGAGGATAGGATAGGATAGAGGATACGATAGGAATGAGGATAGGATAGAGAATAGGATAGGATAGAGGATAGGGGATTGGATCGGATACAGGATAGGAGACGATAGAGGATAGGATAGTATAGAGGATAGGATAGGATAGAGGATATGATAGGATAGAGGATAGGATGGGATAGAGGATAGTATAGGATAGGGGATAGGATAGGATAGAGGATAGGATAGGATAGATGATAGGATAGGATAGAGGATAGGATAGGATAGAGGATAGGATAGGATAGAGGATAGGATAGGATAGATAATAGGATAGGATAGAGGATAGGATAGGATAGAGGATAGGATATGATAGAGGATAGGATAGGATAGAAGATAGGATAGTATAGATGATAGGATAGGATAGAGGATAGGATAAGATAGAGGATAAGATAGGATAGAGGATAGGATAGGATAGAGGATAGGATATGATAGAGGATAGGATAGGATAGAGGATAGGATAGGATAGAGGATAGGATAGGATAGAGGATAGGATAGGATAGAGGATAGGATAGGATAGAGGATAGGATAGGATAGAGGATAGGATATAATAGAGGATAGGATATGATAGAGGATAGGATAGGATAGAAGATAGGATCGGATAGAGGATAGGATAGAGGATTGGATAGGATAGAGGATAGGATAAGATAGAGGATAGGGTAGGATAGAGGATAGGATAGGATAGAGGATAGGATAGGATAGAGGATAGGATAGGATAGAGGATAGGATTGGATAGAGGATATCATAGGGGATTGGATAGGATAGATGATAGGAGACGATAGAGGATAGGATAGGATAGAGGATAGGATAGGATAGATGATATTATAGGAAAGAGGAAAGGATATGATAGAGGATACGATATTATAGAGGATAGGATAGGACAGAGGATTGGATAGGATAGAGGATAGGATAGAGAATATGATACGGTAGCCGATAGGGGATTGGATCGGATACAGGATAGGAGGCGGTACAGGATAGGATATAATAGGATAGAGGATAGGATAGAGAATATGATACGGTAGCCGATAGGGGATTGGATCGGATACAGGATAGGAGGCGGTACAGGATAGGATATAATAGGATAGAGAATAGGATAGGATAGTGGATAGGTTAGGATAGAGGATAAGATAGGATAGAGAATAGGATAGAGGATAGGATAGGATAGAGGATAGGATAGGATAGAGGATAGGATAGGATAGAGGATAGGATACGATAGAGGATAGGATAGGGTAGAGGATAGGATAGGATAGAGGATAGGATAGGATAGAGGATAGGATAGGATAGAGGATTGGATAGGATAGAGGATAGGATATGATAGAGGGTAGGATAGGATAGAAGATAGGATAGGATAGATGATAGGATAGGATAGAGGATAGGATACGATAGAGGATAAGAGAGGATAGAGGATAGGATAGGATAGAGGATAGGATAGGATAGAGGAGAGGATAGGATAGAGGATAGGATAGGATAGAGGATCGGATAGGATAGAGGATAGGATAGGATAGTGGATAGTATAGGATAGAGGATAGGATAGGATAGAGGATAGGATAGGATAGAGGATAGGATAGGATAGAGGATAGGATAGGATAGAGGATAGGATAGGATAGAGGATAGAATAGGATAGAGTATAGGATAGGATAGAGGATAGGATAGGGTAGAGGATAGGATAGGATAGAGGATAGGATAGGATAGAGGATAGGATAGGATAGAAGATAGGATAGGATAGAGGATTGGATAGGATAGAGGATAGGATAAGATAGAGGATAGGATAGGATAGAGGATAGGATAGGATAGAGGATAGGATAGGATAGAGGATAGGATAGGATAGAGGATAGGATAGGATAGAGGATAGGATTGGATAGAGGATATCATAGGGGATTGGATAGGATAGATGATAGGAGACCTTAGGGGATAGGATAGGATAGAGGATAGGATAGGATAGATGATATTATAGGAAAGAGGAAAGGATATGATAGAGGATACGATATTATAGAGGATAGGATAGGACAGAGGATTGGATAGGATAGAGGATAGGATAGGATAGAGGATAGGAAAGGATAGAGGATAGGATAAGATAGAGGATACGATAGGATAGGATAGAGAATAGGATAGGATAGAGGATAGGACAGGACAGAGGATAGGATAGGATAGAGGATAGGATAGGATAGAGGATACGATAGGAATGAGGATAGGATAGAGAATAGGATAGGATAGAGGATAGGGGATTGGATCGGATACAGGATAGGAGACGATAGAGGATAGGATAGTATAGAGGATAGGATAGGATAGAGGATATGATAGGATAGAGGATAGGATAGGATAGAGGATAGTATAGGATAGAGGATAGGATAGGATAGAGGATAGGATAGGATAGAGGATAGGATAGGATAGAGGATAGGATAGGATAGAGGATAGGATAGGATAGAGGATAGGATAGGATAGAGGATAGGATAGGATAGAGGATAGGATAGGAATGAGGATAGGATAGAGAATAGGATAGGATAGAGGATAGGGGATTGGATCGGATACAGGATAGGAGACGATAGAGGATAGGATAGTATAGAGGATAGGATAGGATAGAGGATATGATAGGATAGAGGATAGGATGGGATAGAGGATAGTATAGGATAGGGGATAGGATAGGATAGAGGATAGGATAGGATAGATGATAGGATAGGATAGAGGATAGGATAGGATAGAGGATAGGATAGGATAGAGGATAGGATAGGATAGATAATAGGATAGGATAGAGGATAGGATAGGATAGAGGATAGGATATGATAGAGGATAGGATAGGATAGAAGATAGGATAGTATAGATGATAGGATAGGATAGAGGATAGGATAGGATAGAGGATAGGATAGGATAGAGGATAGGATATGATAGAGGATAGGATAGGATAGAGGATAGGATAGGATAGAGGATAGGATAGGATAGAGGATAGGATAGGATAGAGGATAGGATAGGATAGAGGATAGGATAGGATAGAGGATAGGATAGGATAGAGGATAGGATATAATAGAGGATAGGATATGATAGAGGATAGGATAGGATAGAAGATAGGATCGGATAGAGGATAGGATAGAGGATTGGATAGGATAGAGGATAGGATAAGATAGAGGATAGGGTAGGATAGAGGATAGGATTGGATAGAGGATATCATAGGGGATTGGATAGGATAGATGATAGGAGACGATAGAGGATAGGATAGGATAGAGGATAGGATAGGATAGATGATATTATAGGAAAGAGGAAAGGATATGATAGAGGATACGATATTATAGAGGATAGGATAGGACAGAGGATTGGATAGGATAGAGGATAGGATAGAGAATATGATACGGTAGCCGATAGGGGATTGGATCGGATACAGGATAGGAGGCGGTACAGGATAGGATATAATAGGATAGAGAATAGGATAGGATAGTGGATAGGTTAGGATAGAGGATAAGATAGGATAGAGAATAGGATAGAGGATAGGATAGGATAGAGGATAGGATAGGATAGAGGATAGGATAGGATAGAGGATAGGATACGATAGAGGATAGGATAGGGTAGAGGATAGGATAGGATAGAGGATAGGATAGGATAGAGGATAGGATAGGATAGAGGATTGGATAGGATAGAGGATAGGATATGATAGAGGATAGGATAGGATAGAAGATAGGATAGGATAGATGATAGGATAGGATAGAGGATAGGATACGATAGAGGATAAGAGAGGATAGAGGATAGGATAGGATAGAGGATAGGATAGGATAGAGGAGAGGATAGGATAGAGGATAGGATAGGATAGAGGATCGGATAGGATAGAGGATAGGATAGGATAGTGGATAGTATAGGATAGAGGATAGGATAGGATAGAGGATAGGATAGGATAGAGGATAGGATAGGATAGAGGATAGGATAGGATAGAGGATAGGATAGGATAGAGGATAGAATAGGATAGAGTATAGGATAGGATAGAGGATAGGATAGGGTAGAGGATAGGATAGGATAGAGGATAGGATAGGATAGAGGATAGGATAGGATAGAAGATAGGATAGGATAGAGGATTGGATAGGATAGAGGATAGGATAAGATAGAGGATAGGATAGGATAGAGGATAGGATAGGATAGAGGATAGGATAGGATAGAGGATAGGATAGGATAGAGGATAGGATAGGATAGAGGATAGGATTGGATAGAGGATATTATAGGGGATTGGATAGGATAGATGATAGGAGACCTTAGGGGATAGGATAGGATAGAGGATAGGATAGGATAGATGATATTATAGGAAAGAGGAAAGGATATGATAGAGGATACGATATTATAGAGGATAGGATAGGACAGAGGATTGGATAGGATAGAGGATAGGATAGAGAATATGATACGGTAGACGATAGGGGATTGGATCGGATACAGGATAGGAGGCGGTACAGGATAGGATATAATAGGATAGAGAATAGGATAGGATAGAGGATAGGTTAGGATAGAGGATAGGATAGGATAGAGGATAGAATAGGGTAGAGGATAGGATAGGATAGAGGATAGGATCGTATAGAGGATATGATAGGGGATTGGATAGGATAGAGGATAGGATAGGATAGAGGATAGGATAGGATAGAGGATAAGAAAGGATAGAGGATAGGATAGGATAGAGGATAGGATAGGATAGAGGATAGGATAGGATAGAGGATAGGATAGGATAGAGGATAGGATAGGATAGAGGATAGGATAGGATAGAGGATAGGATAGGATAGGATAGAGGATAGGATAGGATAGAGGATAGGATAGGATAGAGGATAAGATAGGATAGAAGATAGGATAGGATAGATGATAGGATAGGATAGAGGATAGGATAGGATAGAGGATAGGATAGGATAGAGGATAGGATAGGATAGAGGATAGGATAGGATACAGGATAGGATAGCATAGAGGATAGGATAGGATAGAGGATAGGATAGGATAGAGGATAGAATAGGATAGAGGATAGGATAGGATAGAGGATAGGATAGGGTAGAGGATAGGATAGGATAGAGGATAGGATAGGATAGAGGATAGGATAGGATATAGGATAGGATAGGATAGAGGAGAGGATAGGATAGAGGATAGGATAGGAT
Source organism: Halictus rubicundus (assembly GCF_050948215.1). Classification (NCBI taxonomy): domain Eukaryota; kingdom Metazoa; phylum Arthropoda; class Insecta; order Hymenoptera; family Halictidae; genus Halictus; species Halictus rubicundus. The sequence goes on along the minus strand of NW_027488852.1, from coordinate 92,998 downwards.
AGAGGATAGGATAGGATAGAGGATAGGATATGATAGAGGATAGGATAGCGTAGAGGATAGGATAGTATAGAGGATAGTATAGGATAGAGGATAGGATAGGATAGAGGATAGGATAGGATAGAGGATAGGATAGGATAGAGGATAGGATAGGATAGAGGATAGGATAGGATAGAGGATAGGATAGGATAGAAGATAGGATAGTATAGATGATAGGATAGGATAGAGGATAGGATAAGATAGAGGATAAGATAGGATAGAGGATAGGATAGGATAGAGGATAGGATATGATAGAGGATGGGATAGGATAGAGGATAGGATAGGATAGAGGATAGGATAGGATAGAGGATAGGATAGGATAGAGGATAGGATTGGATAGAGGATATCATAGGGGATTGGATAGGATAGATGATAGGAGACCTTAGGGGATAGGATAGGATAGAGGATAGGATAGGATAGATGATATTATAGGAAAGAGGAAAGGATATGATAGAGGATACGATATTATAGAGGATAGGATAGGACAGAGGATTGGATAGGATAGAGGATAGGATAGAGAATATGATACGGTAGACGATAGGGGATTGGATCGGATACAGGATAGGAGGCGGTACAGGATAGGATATAATAGGATAGAGAATAGGATAGGATAGAGGATAGGTTAGGATAGAGGATAGGATAGGATAGAGGATAGAATAGGGTAGAGGATAGGATAGGATAGAGGATAGGATCGTATAGAGGATATGATAGGGGATTGGATAGGATAGAGGATAGGATAGGATAGAGGATCGGATAGGATAGAGGATAGGATAGGATAGTGGATAGTATAGGATAGAGGATAGGATAGGATAGAGGATAGGATAGGATAGAGGATAGGATAGGATAGAGGATAGGATAGGATAGAGGATAGGATAGGATAGAGGATAGAATAGGATAGAGTATAGGATAGGATAGAGGATAGGATAGGGTAGAGGATAGGATAGGATAGAGGATAGGATAGGATAGAGGATGGGATAGGATAGAAGATAGGATAGGATAGAGGATTGGATAGGATAGAGGATAGGATAAGATAGAGGATAGGATAGGATAGAGGATAGGATAGGATAGAGGATAGGATAGGATAGAGGATAGGATAGGATAGAGGATAGGATTGGATAGAGGATATCATAGGGGATTGGATAGGATAGATGATAGGAGACCTTAGGGGATAGGATAGGATAGAGGATAGGATAGGATAGATGATATAATAGGAAAGAGGAAAGGATATGATAGAGGATACGATATTATAGAGGATAGGATAGGACAGAGGATTGGATAGGATAGAGGATAGGATAGAGAATATGATACGGTAGACGATAGGGGATTGGATCGGATACAGGATAGGAGGCGGTACAGGATAGGATATAATAGGATAGAGAATAGGATAGGATAGAGGATAGGTTAGGATAGAGGATAGGATAGGATAGAGGATAGAATAGGGTAGAGGATAGGATAGGATAGAGGATAGGATCGTATAGAGGATATGATAGGGGATTGGATAGGATAGAGGATAGGATAGGATATAGGATAGGATAGGATAGAGGAGAGGATAGGATAGAGGATAGGATAGGATAGAGGATAGGATAGGATAGAGGATAGGATATGATAGAGGATAGGATAGCGTAGAGGATAGGATAGTATAGAGGATAGTATAGGATAGAGGATAGGATAGGATAGAGGATAGGATAGGATAGAGGATAGGATAGGATAGAAGATAGGATAGTATAGATGATAGGATAGGATAGAGGATAGGATAAGATAGAGGATAAGATAGGATAGAGGATAGGATAGGATAGAGGATAGGATATGATAGAGGATGGGATAGGATAGAGGGTAGGATAGGATAGAGGATAGGATAGGATAGAGGATAGGATAGGATAGAGGATAGGATTGGATAGAGGATATCATAGGGGATTGGATAGGATAGATGATAGGAGACCTTAGGGGATAGGATAGGATAGAGGATAGGATAGGATAGATGATATTATAGGAAAGAGGAAAGGATATGATAGAGGATACGATATTATAGAGGATAGGATAGGACAGAGGATTGGATAGGATAGAGGATAGGATAGAGAATATGATACGGTAGACGATAGGGGATTGGATCGGATACAGGATAGGAGGCGGTACAGGATAGGATATAATAGGATAGAGAATAGGATAGGATAGATTATAGGTTAGGATAGAGGATAGGATAGGATAGAGGATAGAATAGGGTAGAGGATAGGATAGGATAGAGCATAGGATTGGATAGAGGATATCATAGGGGATTGGATAGGATAGATGATAGGAGACCTTAGGGGATAGGATAGGATAGAGGATAGGATAGGATAGATGATATTATAGGAAAGAGGAAAGGATATGATAGAGGATACGATATTATAGAGGATAGGATAGGACAGAGGATTGGATAGGATAGAGGATAGGATAGAGAATATGATACGGTAGACGATAGGGGATTGGATCGGATACAGGATAGGAGGCGGTACAGGATAGGATATAATAGGATAGAGAATAGGATAGGATAGAGGATAGGATAGGATAGAGGATAGGATAGGATAGAGGATAGAATAGGATAGAGGATAGGATAGGATAGAGGATAGGATAGGGTAGAGGATAGGATAGGGTAGAGGATAGGATAGGATAGAGGATAGGATAGGATATAGGATAGGATAGGATAGAGGAGAGGATAGGATAGGATAGAGGATAGGATAGGATAGAGGATAGGATATGATACAGGATAGGATAGCGTAGAGGATAGGATAGTATAGAGGATAGTATAGGATAGAGGATAGGATAGGATAGAGGATAGGATAGGATAGAGGATAGGATAGGATAGAGGATAGGATAGGATAGAGGATAGGATAGGATAGAGGATAGGATTGGATAGAGGATATCATAGGGGATTGGATAGGATAGATGATAGGAGATGATAGAGGATAGGATAGGATAGAGGATAGGATAGGATAGATAATATTATAGGAAAGAGGAAAGGATATGATAGAGGATACGATATTATAGAGGATAGGATAGGACAGAGGATTGGATAGGATAGAGGATAGGATAGAGAATATGATACGGTAGACGATAGGGTATTGGATCGGATACAGGATAGGAGGCGGTACAGGATAGGATATAATAGGATAGAGAATAGGATAGGATAGAGGATAGGTTAGGATAGAGGATAGGATAGGATAGAGGATAGAATAGGGTAGAGGATAGGATAGGATAGAGTATAGGATCGGATAGAGGATATGATAGCGGATTGGATAGGATAGAGGATAGGATAGGATAGAGGATAGGAAAGGATAGAGGATAGGATAAGATAGAGGATACGATAGGATAGGATAGAGAATAGGATAGGATAGAGGACAGGACAGGACAGAGGATAGGATAGGATAGAGGATAGGATAGGATAGAGGATACGATAGGAATGAGGATAGGATAGAGAATAGGATAGGATAGAGGATAGGGGATTGGATCGGATACAGGATAGGAGACGATAGAGGATAGGATAGTATAGAGGATAGGATAGGATAGAGGATATTATAGGATAGAGGATAGGATAGGATAGAGGATAGTATAGGATAGAGGATAGGATAGGATAGAGGATAGGATAGGATAGAGGATAGGATAGGATAGAGGATAGGATAGGATAGAGGATAGGATAGGATAGAGGATAGGATAGGATAGAGGATAGGATAGGATAGAGGATAGGATAGGATAGAGGATAGGATAGGGTAGAGGATAGGATACGATAGAGGATACGATAGGATAGGATAGAGAATAGGATAGGATAGAGGATAGGACAGGACAGAGGATAGGATAGGATAGAGGATAGGATAGGATAGAGGATACGATAGGAATGAGGATAGGATAGAGAATAGGATAGGATAGAGGATAGGGGATTGGATCGGATACAGGATAGGAGACGATAGAGGATAGGATAGTATAGAGGATAGGATAGGATAGACGATATGATAGGATAGAGGATAGGATGGGATAGAGGATAGTATAGGATAGGGGATAGGATAGGATAGAGGATAGGATAGGATAGATAATAGGATAGGATAGAGGATAGGATAGGATAGAGGATAGGATATGATAGAGGGTAGGATAGGATAGAAGATAGGATAGTATAGATGATAGGATAGGATAGAGGATAGGATAAGATAGAGGATAAGATAGGATAGAGGATAGGATAGGATAGAGGATAGGATATGATAGAGGATAGGATAGGATAGAGGATAGGATAGGATAGAGGATAGGATAGGATAGAGGATAGGATAGGATAGAGGATAGGATAGGATAGAGGATAGGATAGGATAGAGGATAGGATAGGATAGAGGATAGAATAGAGGATAGGATATAATAGAGGATAGGATATGATAGAGGATAGGATAGAATAGAAGATAGGATCGGATAGAGGATAGGATAGAGGATTGGATAGGATAGAGGATAGGATAAGATAGAGGATAGGGTAGGATAGAGGATAGGATAGGATAGAGGATAGGATAGGATAGAGGATAGGATAGGATAGAGGATAGGATTGGATAGAGGATATCATAGGGGATTGGATAGGATAGATGATAGGAGACGATAGAGGATAGGATAGGATAGAGGATAGGATAGGATAGATGATATTATAGGAAAGAGGAAAGGATATGATAGAGGATACGATATTATAGAGGATAGGATAGGACAGAGGATTGGATAGGATAGAGGATAGGATAGAGAATATGATACGGTAGCCGATAGGGGATTGGATCGGATACAGGATAGGAGGCGGTACAGGATAGGATATAATAGGATAGAGAATAGGATAGGATAGAGGATAGGTTAGGATAGAGGATAAGATAGGATAGAGAATAGGATAGAGGATAGGATAGGATAGAGGATAGGATAGGATAGAGGATAGGATAGGATAGAGGATAGGATACGATAGAGGATAGGATAGGGTAGAGGATAGGATAGGATAGAGGATAGGATAGGATAGAGGATAGGATAGGATAGAGGATAGGATAGGATAGAGGATAGGATATGATAGAGGATAGGATAGGATAGAAGATAGGATAGGATAGATGATAGGATAGGATAGAGGATAGGATAGGATAGAGGATAGGATAGGATAGAGGATAGGATAGGATAGAGGATAGGATAGGATAGAGGATAGGATAGGATAGAGGATAGGATAGGATAGAGGATAGGATAGGATAGAGGATAGGATAGGGTAGAGGATAGGATACGATAGAGGATACGATAGGATAGGATAGAGAATAGGATAGGATAGAGGATAGGACAGGACAGAGGATAGGATAGGATAGAGGATAGGATAGGATAGAGGATACGATAGGAATGAGGATAGGATAGAGAATAGGATAGGATAGAGGATAGGGGATTGGATCGGATACAGGATAGGAGACGATAGAGGATAGGATAGTATAGAGGATAGGATAGGATAGAGGATATGATAGGATAGAGGATAGGATGGGATAGAGGATAGTATAGGATAGGGGATAGGATAGGATAGAGGATAGGATAGGATAGATAATAGGATAGGATAGAGGATAGGATAGGATAGAGGATAGGATATGATAGAGGATAGGATAGGATAGAAGATAGGATAGTATAGATGATAGGATAGGATAGAGGATAGGATAAGATAGAGGATAAGATAGGATAGAGGATAGGATAGGATAGAGGATAGGATATGATAGAGGATAGGATAGGATAGAGGATAGGATAGGATAGAGGATAGGATAGGATAGAGGATAGGATAGGATAGAGGATAGGATAGGATAGAGGATAGGATAGGATAGAGGATAGGATATAATAGAGGATAGGATATGATAGAGGATTGGATAGGATAGAGGATAGGATAGAGAATATGATACGGTAGACGATAGGGTATTGGATCGGATACAGGATAGGAGGCGGTACAGGATAGGATATAATAGGATAGAGAATAGGATAGGATAGAGGATAGGTTAGGATAGAGGATAGGATAGGATAGAGGATAGAATAGGGTAGAGGATAGGATAGGATAGAGTATAGGATCGGATAGAGGATATGATAGCGGATTGGATAGGATAGAGGATAGGATAGGATAGAGGATAGGAAAGGATAGAGGATAGGATAAGATAGAGGATACGATAGGATAGGATAGAGAATAGGATAGGATAGAGGACAGGACAGGACAGAGGATAGGATAGGATAGAGGATAGGATAGGATAGAGGATACGATAGGAATGAGGATAGGATAGAGAATAGGATAGGATAGAGGATAGGGGATTGGATCGGATACAGGATAGGAGACGATAGAGGATAGGATAGTATAGAGGATAGGATAGGATAGAGGATATTATAGGATAGAGGATAGGATAGGATAGAGGATAGTATAGGATAGAGGATAGGATAGGATAGAGGATAGGATAGGATAGAGGATAGGATAGGATAGAGGATAGGATAGGATAGAGGATAGGATAGGATAGAGGATAGGATAGGATAGAGGATAGGATAGGATAGAGGATAGGATAGGATAGAGGATAGGATAGGATAGAGGATAGGATAGGGTAGAGGATAGGATACGATAGAGGATACGATAGGATAGGATAGAGAATAGGATAGGATAGAGGATAGGACAGGACAGAGGATAGGATAGGATAGAGGATAGGATAGGATAGAGGATACGATAGGAATGAGGATAGGATAGAGAATAGGATAGGATAGAGGATAGGGGATTGGATCGGATACAGGATAGGAGACGATAGAGGATAGGATAGTATAGAGGATAGGATAGGATAGACGATATGATAGGATAGAGGATAGGATGGGATAGAGGATAGTATAGGATAGGGGATAGGATAGGATAGAGGATAGGATAGGATAGATAATAGGATAGGATAGAGGATAGGATAGGATAGAGGATAGGATATGATAGAGGGTAGGATAGGATAGAAGATAGGATAGTATAGATGATAGGATAGGATAGAGGATAGGATAAGATAGAGGATAAGATAGGATAGAGGATAGGATAGGATAGAGGATAGGATATGATAGAGGATAGGATAGGATAGAGGATAGGATAGGATAGAGGATAGGATAGGATAGAGGATAGGATAGGATAGAGGATAGGATAGGATAGAGGATAGGATAGAATAGAGGATAGGATATAATAGAGGATAGGATATGATAGAGGATAGGATAGAATAGAAGATAGGATCGGATAGAGGATAGGATAGAGGATTGGATAGGATAGAGGATAGGATAAGATAGAGGATAGGGTAGGATAGAGGATAGGATAGGATAGAGGATAGGATAGGATAGAGGATAGGATAGGATAGAGGATAGGATTGGATAGAGGATATCATAGGGGATTGGATAGGATAGATGATAGGAGACGATAGAGGATAGGATAGGATAGAGGATAGGATAGGATAGATGATATTATAGGAAAGAGGAAAGGATATGATAGAGGATACGATATTATAGAGGATAGGATAGGACAGAGGATTGGATAGGATAGAGGATAGGATAGAGAATATGATACGGTAGCCGATAGGGGATTGGATCGGATACAGGATAGGAGGCGGTACAGGATAGGATATAATAGGATAGAGAATAGGATAGGATAGAGGATAGGTTAGGATAGAGGATAAGATAGGATAGAGAATAGGATAGAGGATAGGATAGGATAGAGGATAGGATAGGATAGAGGATAGGATAGGATAGAGGATAGGATACGATAGAGGATAGGATAGGGTAGAGGATAGGATAGGATAGAGGATAGGATAGGATAGAGGATAGGATAGGATAGAGGATAGGATAGGATAGAGGATAGGATATGATAGAGGATAGGATAGGATAGAAGATAGGATAGGATAGATGATAGGATAGGATAGAGGATAGGATAGGATAGAGGATAGGATAGGATAGAGGATAGGATAGGATAGAGGATAGGATAGGATAGAGGATAGGATAGGATAGAGGATAGGATAGGATAGAGGATAGGATAGGATAGAGGATAGGATAGGGTAGAGGATAGGATACGATAGAGGATACGATAGGATAGGATAGAGAATAGGATAGGATAGAGGATAGGACAGGACAGAGGATAGGATAGGATAGAGGATAGGATAGGATAGAGGATACGATAGGAATGAGGATAGGATAGAGAATAGGATAGGATAGAGGATAGGGGATTGGATCGGATACAGGATAGGAGACGATAGAGGATAGGATAGTATAGAGGATAGGATAGGATAGAGGATATGATAGGATAGAGGATAGGATGGGATAGAGGATAGTATAGGATAGGGGATAGGATAGGATAGAGGATAGGATAGGATAGATAATAGGATAGGATAGAGGATAGGATAGGATAGAGGATAGGATATGATAGAGGATAGGATAGGATAGAAGATAGGATAGTATAGATGATAGGATAGGATAGAGGATAGGATAAGATAGAGGATAAGATAGGATAGAGGATAGGATAGGATAGAGGATAGGATATGATAGAGGATAGGATAGGATAGAGGATAGGATAGGATAGAGGATAGGATAGGATAGAGGATAGGATAGGATAGAGGATAGGATAGGATAGAGGATAGGATAGGATAGAGGATAGGATATAATAGAGGATAGGATATGATAGAGGATAGGATAGAATAGAAGATAGGATCGGATAGAGGATAGGATAGAGGATTGGATAGGATAGAGGATAGGATAAGATAGAGGATAGGGTAGGATAGAGGATAGGATAGGATAGAGGATAGGATAGGATAGAGGATAGGATAGGATAGAGGATAGGATTGGATAGAGGATATCATAGGGGATTGGATAGGATAGATGATAGGAGACGATAGAGGATAGGATAGGATAGAGGATAGGATAGGATAGATGATATTATAGGAAAGAGGAAAGGATATGATAGAGGATACGATATTATAGAGGATAGGATAGGACAGAGGATTGGATAGGATAGAGGATAGGATAGAGTATATGATACGGTAGCCGATAGGGGATTGGATCGGATACAGGATAGGAGGCGGTACAGGATAGGATATAATAGGATAGAGAATAGGATAGGATAGAGGATAGGTTAGGATAGAGGATAAGATAGGATAGAGAATAGGATAGAGGATAGGATAGGATAGAGGATAGGATAGGATAGAGGATAGGATAGGATAGAGGATAGGATACGATAGAGGATAGGATAGGGTAGAGGATAGGATAGGATAGAGGATAGGATAGGATAGAGGATAGGATAGGATAGAGGATAGGATAGGATAGAGGATAGGATATGATAGAGGATAGGATAGGATAGAAGATAGGATAGGATAGATGATAGGATAGGATAGAGGATAGGATACGATAGAGGATAAGAGAGGATAGAGGATAGGATAGGATAGAGGAGAGGATAGGATAAATGATAGGATAGGATAGAGGATAGGATATGATAGAGGTTAGGATAGGATAGACGATAGGATAGGATAGAGGATAGGATAGGATAGAGGATAGGATAGGATAGAGGATCGGATAGGATAGAGGATAGGATAGGATAGTGGATAGTATAGGATAGAGGATAGGATAGGATAGAGGATAGGATAGGATAGAGGATAGGATAGGATAGAGGATAGGATAGGATAGAGGATAGGATAGGATAGAGGATAGAATAGGATAGAGTATAGGATAGGATAGAGGATAGGATAGGGTAGAGGATAGGATAGGATAGAGGATAGGATAGGATAGAGGATAGGATAGGATATAGGATAGGATAGGATAGAGGAGAGGATAGGATAGAGGATAGGATAGGATAGAGGATAGGATAGGATAGAGGATAGGATATGATAGAGGATAGGATAGCATAGAGGATAGGATAGTATAGAGGATAGTATAGGATAGAGGATAGGATAGGATAGAGGATAGGATAGGATAGAGGATAGGATAGGATAGCGGATAGGATAGGATAGAGGATAGGATAGGATAGAGGATAGGATAGGATAGAGGATAGGATTGGATAGAGGATATCATAGGGGATTGGATAGGATAGATGATAGGAGACCTTAGGGGATAGGATAGGATAGAGGATAGGATAGGATAGATGATATTATAGGAAAGAGGAAAGGATATGATAGAGGATACGATATTATAGAGGATAGGATAGGACAGAGGATTGGATAGGATAGAGGATAGGATAGAGAATATGATACGGTAGACGATAGGGGATTGGATCGGATACAGGATAGGAGGCGGTACAGGATAGGATATAATAGGATAGAGAATAGGATAGGATAGATTATAGGTTAGGATAGAGGATAGGATAGGATAGAGGATAGAATAGGGTAGAGGATAGGATAGGATAGAGCATAGGATTGGATAGAGGATATCATAGGGGATTGGATAGGATAGATGATAGGAGACCTTAGGGGATAGGATAGGATAGAGGATAGGATAGGATAGATGATATTATAGGAAAGAGGAAAGGATATGATAGAGGATACGATATTATAGAGGATAGGATAGGACAGAGGATTGGATAGGATAGAGGATAGGATAGAGAATATGATACGGTAGACGATAGGGGATTGGATCGGATACAGGATAGGAGGCGGTACAGGATAGGATATAATAGGATAGAGAATAGGATAGGATAGAGGATAGGATAGGATAGAGGATAGGATAGGATAGAGGATAGAATAGGATAGAGGATAGGATAGGATAGAGGATAGGATAGGGTAGAGGATAGGATAGGGTAGAGGATAGGATAGGATAGAGGATAGGATAGGATATAGGATAGGATAGGATAGAGGAGAGGATAGGATAGGATAGAGGATAGGATAGGATAGAGGATAGGATATGATAGAGGATAGGATAGCGTAGAGGATAGGATAGTATAGAGGATAGTATAGGATAGAGGATAGGATAGGATAGAGGATAGGATAGGATAGAGGATAGGATAGGATAGAGGATAGGATAGGATAGAGGATAGGATAGGATAGAGGATAGGATTGGATAGAGGATATCATAGGGGATTGGATAGGATAGATGATAGGAGATGATAGAGGATAGGATAGGATAGAGGATAGGATAGGATAGATAATATTATAGGAAAGAGGAAAGGATATGATAGAGGATACGATATTATAGAGGATAGGATAGGACAGAGGATTGGATAGGATAGAGGATAGGATAGAGAATATGATACGGTAGACGATAGGGGATTGGATCGGATACAGGATAGGAGGCGGTACAGGATAGGATATAATAGGATAGAGAATAGGATAGGATAGAGAATAGGTTAGGATAGAGGATAGGATAGGATAGAGGATAGAATAGGGTAGAGGATAGGATAGGATAGAGTATAGGATCGGATAGAGGATATGATAGCGGATTGGATAGGATAGAGGATAGGATAGGATAGAGGATAGGAAAGGATAGAGGATAGGATAAGATAGAGGATACGATAGGATAGGATAGAGAATAGGATAGGATAGAGGACAGGACAGGACAGAGGATAGGATAGGATAGAGGATAGGATAGGATAGAGGATACGATAGGAATGAGGATAGGATAGAGAATAGGATAGGATAGAGGATAGGGGATTGGATCGGATACAGGATAGGAGACGATAGAGGATAGGATAGTATAGAGGATAGGATAGGATAGAGGATATGATAGGATAGAGGATAGGATAGGATAGAGGATAGTATAGGATAGAGGATAGGATAGGATAGAGGATAGGATAGGATAGAGGATAGGATAGGATAGAGGATAGGATAGGATAGAGGATAGGATAGGATAGAGGATAGGATAGGATAGAGGATAGGATAGGATAGAGGATAGGATAGGATAGAGGATAGGATAGGGTAGAGGATAGGATACGATAGAGGATACGATAGGATAGGATAGAGAATAGGATAGGATAGAGGATAGGACAGGACAGAGGATAGGATAGGATAGAGGATAGGATAGGATAGAGGATACGATAGGAATGAGGATAGGATAGAGAATAGGATAGGATAGAGGATAGGGGATTGGATCGGATACAGGATAGGAGACGATAGAGGATAGGATAGTATAGAGGATAGGATAGGATAGACGATATGATAGGATAGAGGATAGGATGGGATAGAGGATAGTATAGGATAGGGGATAGGATAGGATAGAGGATAGGATAGGATAGATAATAGGATAGGATAGAGGATAGGATAGGATAGAGGATAGGATATGATAGAGGATAGGATAGGATAGAAGATAGGATAGTATAGATGATAGGATAGGATAGAGGATAGGATAAGATAGAGGATAAGATAGGATAGAGGATAGGATAGGATAGAGGATAGGATATGATAGAGGATAGGATAGGATAGAGGATAGGATAGGATAGAGGATAGGATAGGATAGAGGATAGGATAGGATAGAGGATAGGATAGGATAGAGGATAGGATAGAATAGAGGATAGGATATAATAGAGGATAGGATATGATAGAGGATAGGATAGAATAGAAGATAGGATCGGATAGAGGATAGGATAGAGGATTGGATAGGATAGAGGATAGGATAAGATAGAGGATAGGGTAGGATAGAGGATAGGATAGGATAGAGGATAGGATAGGATAGAGGATAGGATAGGATAGAGGATAGGATTGGATAGAGGATATCATAGGGGATTGGATAGGATAGATGATAGGAGACGATAGAGGATAGGATAGGATAGAGGATAGGATAGGATAGATGATATTATAGGAAAGAGGAAAGGATATGATAGAGGATACGATATTATAGAGGATAGGATAGGACAGAGGATTGGATAGGATAGAGGATAGGATAGAGAATATGATACGGTAGCCGATAGGGGATTGGATCGGATACAGGATAGGAGGCGGTACAGGATAGGATATAATAGGATAGAGAATAGGATAGGATAGAGGATAGGTTAGGATAGAGGATAAGATAGGATAGAGAATAGGATAGAGGATAGGATAGGATAGAGGATAGGATAGGATAGAGGATAGGATAGGATAGAGGATAGGATACGATAGAGGATAGGATAGGGTAGAGGATAGGATAGGATAGAGGATAGGATAGGATACAGGATAGGATAGGATAGAGGATAGGATAGGATAGAGGATAGGATATGATAGAGGATAGGATAGGATAGAAGATAGGATAGGATAGATGATAGGATAGGATAGAGGATAGGATACGATAGAGGATAAGAGAGGATAGAGGATAGGATAGGATAGAGGAGAGGATAGGATAAATGATAGGATAGGGTAGAGGATAGGATAGGATAGAGGATAGGATAGGATAGAGGATAGGATAGGATATAGGATAGGATAGGATAGAGGAGAGGATAGGATAGAGGATAGGATAGGATAGAGGATAGGATAGGATAGAGGATAGGATAGGATAGAGGATAGGATAGGATAGAGGATAGGATAGGATAGAGGATAGGATAGGATAGAGGATAGGATAGGATAGAGGATAGGATAGGATAGAGGATAGGATAGGATAGAGGATAGGATAGGGTAGAGGATAGGATACGATAGAGGATACGATAGGATAGGATAGAGAATAGGATAGGATAGAGGATAGGACAGGACAGAGGATAGGATAGGATAGAGGATAGGATAGGATAGAGGATACGATAGGAATGAGGATAGGATAGAGAATAGGATAGGATAGAGGATAGGGGATTGGATCGGATACAGGATAGGAGACGATAGAGGATAGGATAGTATAGAGGATAGGATAGGATAGAGGATATGATAGGATAGAGGATAGGATGGGATAGAGGATAGTATAGGATAGGGGATAGGATAGGATAGAGGATAGGATAGGATAGATAATAGGATAGGATAGAGGATAGGATAGGATAGAGGATAGGATATGATAGAGGATAGGATAGGATAGAAGATAGGATAGTATAGATGATAGGATAGGATAGAGGATAGGATAAGATAGAGGATAAGATAGGATAGAGGATAGGATAGGATAGAGGATAGGATATGATAGAGGATAGGATAGGATAGAGGATAGGATAGGATAGAGGATAGGATAGGATAGAGGATAGGATAGGATAGAGGATAGGATAGGATAGAGGATAGGATAGGATAGAGGATAGGATATAATAGAGGATAGGATATGATAGAGGATAGGATAGAATAGAAGATAGGATCGGATAGAGGATAGGATAGAGGATTGGATAGGATAGAGGATAGGATAAGATAGAGGATAGGGTAGGATAGAGGATAGGATAGGATAGAGGATAGGATAGGATAGAGGATAGGATAGGATAGAGGATAGGATTGGATAGAGGATATCATAGGGGATTGGATAGGATAGATGATAGGAGACGATAGAGGATAGGATAGGATAGAGGATAGGATAGGATAGATGATATTATAGGAAAGAGGAAAGGATATGATAGAGGATACGATATTATAGAGGATAGGATAGGACAGAGGATTGGATAGGATAGAGGATAGGATAGAGTATATGATACGGTAGCCGATAGGGGATTGGATCGGATACAGGATAGGAGGCGGTACAGGATAGGATATAATAGGATAGAGAATAGGATAGGATAGAGGATAGGTTAGGATAGAGGATAAGATAGGATAGAGAATAGGATAGAGGATAGGATAGGATAGAGGATAGGATAGGATAGAGGATAGGATAGGATAGAGGATAGGATACGATAGAGGATAGGATAGGGTAGAGGATAGGATAGGATAGAGGATAGGATAGGATAGAGGATAGGATAGGATAGAGGATAGGATAGGATAGAGGATAGGATATGATAGAGGATAGGATAGGATAGAAGATAGGATAGGATAGATGATAGGATAGGATAGAGGATAGGATACGATAGAGGATAAGAGAGGATAGAGGATAGGATAGGATAGAGGAGAGGATAGGATAAATGATAGGATAGGATAGAGGATAGGATATGATAGAGGTTAGGATAGGATAGACGATAGGATAGGATAGAGGATAGGATAGGATAGAGGATAGGATAGGATAGAGGATCGGATAGGATAGAGGATAGGATAGGATAGTGGATAGTATAGGATAGAGGATAGGATAGGATAGAGGATAGGATAGGATAGAGGATAGGATAGGATAGAGGATAGGATAGGATAGAGGATAGGATAGGATAGAGGATAGAATAGGATAGAGTATAGGATAGGATAGAGGATAGGATAGGGTAGAGGATAGGATAGGATAGAGGATAGGATAGGATAGAGGATAGGATAGGATATAGGATAGGATAGGATAGAGGAGAGGATAGGATAGAGGATAGGATAGGATAGAGGATAGGATAGGATAGAGGATAGGATATGATAGAGGATAGGATAGCATAGAGGATAGGATAGTATAGAGGATAGTATAGGATAGAGGATAGGATAGGATAGAGGATAGGATAGGATAGAGGATAGGATAGGATAGCGGATAGGATAGGATAGAGGATAGGATAGGATAGAGGATAGGATTGGATAGAGGATATCATAGGGGATTGGATAGGATAGATGATAGGAGACGATAGATGATGGGATAGGATAGAGGATAGGATAGGATAGATGATATTATAGGACAGAGGAAAGGATATGATAGAGGATACGATATTATAGAGGATAGGATAGGACAGAGGATTGGATAGGATAGAGGATAGGATAGAGAATATGATACGGTAGACGATAGGGGATTGGATCGGATACAGGATAGGAGGCGGTACAGGATAGGATATAATAGGATGGAGAATAGGATAGGATAGAGGATAGGTTAGGATAGAGGATAGGATAGGATAGAGGATAGAATAGGGTAGAGGATAGGATAGGATAGAGGATAGGATCGGATAGAGGATATGATAGGGGATTGGATAGGAAAGAGGATAGGATAGGATAGAGGATAGGATAGGATAGAGGATAGGAAAGGATAGAGGATAGGATAGGATAGAGGATAGGATAGGATAGAGGATAGGATAGGATAGAGGATAGGATAGGATAGAGGATAGGATAGGATAGAGGATAGGATATGATAGAGGATAGGATAGGATAGAAGATAGGATAGGATAGATGATAGGATAGGATATAGGATAGGATAGGATAGAGGATAGGATAGGATAGAGGATAGGATAGGATAGAGGATAGGATAGGATAGAGGATAGGATAGGATAGAGGATAAGATAGGATAGAGGATAGGATAGAGGATAGGATAGGATAGAGGATAGGATAGGATACAGGATAGGATAGGATAGAGGATAGGATAGGATAGAGGATAGGATACGATAGAGGATAGGATAGGGTAGAGGATAGGATAGGATAGAGGATAGGATAGGATAGAGGATAGGATAGGATAGAGGATAGGATAGGATAGAGGATAGGATATGATAGAGGATAGGATAGGATAGAAGATAGGATAGGATAGATGATAGGATAGGATAGAGGATAGGATACGATAGAGGATAAGAGAGGATAGAGGATAGGATAGGATAGAGGATAGGATAGGATAGAGGAGAGGATAGGATAAATGATAGGATAGGATAGAGGATAGGATATGATAGAGGATAGGATAGGATAGACGATAGGATAGGATAGAGGATAGGATAGGATAGAGGATAGGATAGGATGGAGGATCGGATAGGATAGAGGATAGGATAGGATAGTGGATAGTATAGGATAGAGGATAGGATAGGGGATTGGATAGGATAGAGGATAGGATAGGATAGAGGATAGAATAGGATAGAGGATAGGATAGGATAGAGGATAGGATAGGATAGAAGATAGGATAGGATAGAGGATAGGATAGGATAGAGGATAGGATAGGATAGAGGATAGGATCGGATAGAGGATATGATAGGGGATTGGATAGGATAGAGGATAGGATAGGATAGAGGATAGGATAGGATAGAGGATAGGATAGGATAGAGGATAGGATAGGATAGAGGATAGGATAGGATAGAGGATAGGATAGGATAGAGGATAGGATAGGATAGAGGATAGGATAGGATAGAGGATAGGATAGGATAGAGGATAGGATAGGATAGGATAGAGGATAGGATTGGATAGAGGATATCATAGGGGATTGGATAGGATAGATGATAGGAGACGATAGAGGATAGGATAGGATAGATGATATTATAGGAAAGAGGAAAGGATATGATAGAGGATAGGATAGGACAGAGGATTGGATAGGATAGAGGATAGGATAGAGAATATGATACGGTACACGATAGGGGATTGGATCGGATACAGGATAGGAGGCGGTACAGGATAGGATATAATAGGATAGAGAATAGGATAGGATAGAGGATAGGATAGGATAGAGGATAGGATGGGATGGAGGATAGGATAGGATAGAGGATAGGATAGGATAGAGGATAGGATAGGATAGAGGATAGGATAGGGTAGAGGATAGGATAGGATAGAGGATAGGATAGGATAGATGATAGGATAGGATAGAGGATAGGATAGAGGATAGGATAGGATAGAGGATACGATAGGAATGAGGATAGGATAGAGAATAGGATAGGATAGAGGATAGGGGATTGGATCGGATACAGGATAGGAGACGATAGAGGATAGGATAGTATAGAGGATAGGATAGGATAGAGGATATGATAGGATAGAGGATAGGATACGATAGAGGATAGGATAGGATAGAGGATAGGATAGGATAGAAGATAGGATAGGATAGAGGATAGGATAGGATAGAGGATATAATAGGATAGAGGATAGGATTGGATAGAGGATATCATAGGGGATTGGATAGGATAGATGATAGGAGACGATAGAGGATAGGATAGGATAGAGGATAGGATAGGATAGATGATATTATCGGAAAGAGGAAAGGATATGATAGAGGATACGATATTATAGAGGATAGGATAGGACAGAGGATTGGATAGGATAGAGGATAGGATAGAGAATATGATACGGTAGACGATAGGGGATTGGATCGGATACAGGATAGGAGGCGGTACAGGATAGGATATAATAGGATAGAGAATAGGATAGGATAGAGGATAGGTTAGGATAGAGGATAGGATAGGATAGAGGATAGAATAGGGTAGAGGATAGGATAGGATAGAGGATAGGATCGTATAGAGGATATGATAGGGGATTGGATAGGATAGAGGATAGGATAGGATAGAGGATAGGATAGGATAGAGGATAAGAAAGGATAGAGGATAGGATAGGATAGAGGATAGGATAGGATAGAGGATAGGATAGGATAGAGGATAGGATAGGATAGGATAGAGGATAGGATAGGATAGAGGATAGGATAGGATAGAGGATAAGATAGGATAGACGATAGGATAGGATAGATGATAGGATAGGATAGAGGATAGGATAGGATAGAGGATAGGATAGGATAGAGGATAGGATAGGATAGAGGATAGGATAGGATAGAGGATAGGATAGGATACAGGATAGGATAGGATAGAGGATAGGATAGGATAGAGGATAGGATAGGATAGAGGATAGAATAGGATAGAGGATAGGATAGGATAGAGGATAGGATAGGGTAGAGGATAGGATAGGATAGAGGATAGGATAGGATAGGGGATAGGATAGGATATAGGATAGGATAGGATAGAGGAGAGGATAGGATAGAGGATAGGATAGGATAGAGGATAGGATAGGATAGAGGATAGGATATGATAGAGGATAGGATAGCGTAGAGGATAGGATAGTATAGAGGATAGTATAGGATAGAGGATAGGATAGGATAGAGGATAGGATAGGATAGAGGATAGGATAGGATAGAGGATAGGTTAGGATAGAGGATAGGATTGGATAGAGGATATCATAGGGGATTGGATAGGATAGATGATAGGAGACGATAGAGGATAGGATAGGATAGAGGATAGGATAGGATAGATGATATTATAGGAAAGAGGAAAGGATATGATAGAGGATACGATATTATAGAGGATAGGATAGGACAGAGGATTGGATAGGATAGAGGATAGGACAGAGAATATGATACGGTAGACGATAGGGGATTGGATCGGATACAGGATAGGAGGCGGTACAGGATAGGATATAATAGGATAGAGAATAGGATAGGATAGAGGATAGGTTAGGATAGAGGATAGGATAGGATAGAGGATAGAATAGGGTAGAGGATAGGATAGGATAGAGGATAGGATCGGATAGAGGATATGATAGGGGATTGGATAGGATAGAGGATAGGATAGGATAGAGGATAGAAAAGGATAGAGGATAGGATAAGATAGAGGATACGATAGGATAGGATAGAGAATAGGATAGGATAGAGGATAGGACAGGACAGAGGATAGGATAGGATAGAGGATAGGATAGGATAGAGGATACGATAGGAATGAGGATAGGATAGAGAATAGGATAGGATAGAGGATAGGGGATTGGATCGGATACAGGATAGGAGACGATAGAGGATAGGATAGTATAGAGGATAGGATAGGATAGAGGATATGATAGGATAGAGGATAGGATAGGATAGAGGATAGTATAGGATAGAGGATAGGATAGGATAGAGGATAGGATAGGATAGAGGATAGGATAGGATAGAGGATAGGATAGGATAGAGGATAGGATAGGATAGAGGATAGGATAGGATAGAGGATAGGATAGGATAGAGGATAGGGTAGGATAGAGGATAGGATAGGGTAGAGGATAGGATACGATAGAGGATACGATAGGATAGGATAGAGAATAGGATAGGATAGAGGATAGGACAGGACAGAGGATAGGATAGGATAGAGGATAGGATAGGATAGAGGATACGATAGGAATGAGGATAGGATAGAGAATAGGATAGGATAGAGGATAGGGGATTGGATCGGATACAGGATAGGAGACGATAGAGGATAGGATAGTATAGAGGATAGGATAGGATAGAGGATATGATAGGATAGAGGATAGGATGGGATAGAGGATAGTATAGGATAGAGGATAGGATAGGATAGAGGATAGGATAGGATAGAGGATAGGATAGGATAGAGGATAGGATAGGATAGAGGATAGGATAGGATAGAGGATAGGATAGGATAGAGGATAGGATAGGATAGAGGATAGGGTAGGATAGATAATAGGATAGGATAGAGGATAGGATAGGATAGAGGATAGGATATGATAGAGGATAGGATAGGATAGAAGATAGGATAGTATAGATGATTGGATAGGATAGAGGATAGGATAAGATAGAGGATAAGATAGGATAGAGGATAGGATAGAGGATAGGATATGATAGAGGATAGGATAGGATAGAGGATAGGATAGGATAGAGGATAGGATAGGATAGAGGATAGGAAAGGATAGAGGATAGGATAGGATAGAGGATAGGATAGGATAGAGGATAAGATATAATAGAGGATAGGATATGATACAGGATAGGATAGGATAGAAGATAGGATCGGATAGAGGATAGGATAGAGGATTGGATAGGATAGAGGATAGGATAAGATAGAGGATAGGGTAGGATAGAGGATAGGATAGGATAGAGGATAGGATAGGATAGAGGATAGGATAGGATAGAGGAAAGGATATGATAGAGGATACGATATTATAGAGGATAGGATAGGACAGAGGATTGGATAGGATAGAGGATAGGATAGAGAATATGATACGGTAGCCGATAGGGGATTGGATCGGATACAGGATAGGAGGCGGTACAGGATAGGATATAATAGGATAGAGAATAGGATAGGATAGAGGATAGGTTAGGATAGAGGATAAGATAGGATAGAGGATAGGATAGAGGATAGGATAGGATAGAGGATAGGATAGGATAGAGGATAGGATAGGATAGAGGATCGGATAGGATAGAGGATAGGATAGGATAGTGGATAGTATAGGATAGAGGATTGGATAGGATAGAGGATAGGATAGGATAGAGGATAGGATAGGATAGAGGATAGGATAGGATAGAGGATAGGATAGGATAGAGGATAGAATAGGATAGAGTATAGGATAGGATAGAGGATAGGATAGGGTAGAGGATAGGATAGGATAGAGGATAGGATAGGATAGAGGATAGGATAGGATAGAGGATAGAATATGATAGAGGATAGGATAGCATAGAGGATAGGATAGTATAGAGGATAGTATAGGATAGAGGATAGGATAGGATAGAGGATAGGATAGGATAGAGGATAGGATAGGATAGCGGATAGGATAGGATAGAGGATAGGATAGGATAGAGGATAGGATTGGATAGAGGATATCATAGGGGATTGGATAGGATAGATGATAGGAGACGATAGATGATGGGATAGGATAGAGGATAGGATAGGATAGATGATATTATAGGACAGAGGTAAGGATATGATAGAGGATACGATATTGTAGAGGATAGGATAGGACAGAGGATTGGATAGGATAGAGGATAGGATAGAGAATATGATACGGTAGACGATAGGGGATTGGATCGGATACAGGATAGGAGGCGGTACAGGATAGGATATAATAGGATGGAGAATAGGATAGGATAGAGGATAGGTTAGGATAGAGGATAGGATAGGATAGAGGATAGAATAGGGTAGAGGATAGGATAGGATAGAGGATAGGATCGGATAGAGGATATGATAGGGGATTGGATAGGATAGAGGATAGGATAGGATAGAGGATAGGATAGGATAGAGGATAGGAAAGGATAGAGGATAGGATAGGATAGAGGATAGGATAGGATAGAGGATAGGATAGGAAAGAGGATAGGATAGGATAGAAGATAGGATAGGATAGAGGATAGGATAGGATAGAGGATAGGATAGGATAGAGGATAAGATAGGATAGAGGATAGGATAGAGGATAGGATAGGATAGAGGATAGGATAGGATAGAGGATAGGATAGGATAGAGGATAGGATACGATAGAGGATAGGATAGGGTAGAGGATAGGATAGGATAGAGGATAGGATAGGATAGAGGATAGGATAGGATAGAGGCTAGGATAGGATAGAGGATAGGATATGATAGAGGATAGGATAGGATAGAAGATAGGATAGGATAGATGATAGGATACGATAGAGGATAGGATACGATAGAGGATAAGAGAGGATAGAGGATAGGATAGGATAGAGGATAGGATAGGATAGAAGATAGGATAGGATAGAGGATAGGATAGGATAGAGGATAGGATAGGATGGAGGATCGGATAGGATAGAGGATAGGATAGGATAGAGGAAAGGATATGATAGAGGATACGATATTATAGAGGATAGGATAGGACAGAGGATTGGATAGGATAGAGGATAGGATAGAGAATATGATACGGTAGCCGATAGGGGATTGGATCGGATACAGGATAGGAGGCGGTACAGGATAGGATATAATAGGATAGAGAATAGGATAGGATAGAGGATAGGTTAGGATAGAGGATAAGATAGGATAGAGGATAGGATAGAGGATAGGATAGGATAGAGGATAGGATAGGATAGAGGATAGGATAGGATAGAGGATAGGATAGGATAGAGGATAGGATAGGATAGAGGATAGGATAGGATAGAGGATAGGATAGGATAGAGGATAGGATAGGATAGAGGATAGGATATGATAGAGGATAGGATAGGATAGAAGATAGGATAGGATAGATGATAGGATAGGATAGAGGATAGGATACGATAGAGGATATGAGAGGATAGAGGATAGGATAGGATAGAGGATAGGATAGGATAGAGGAGAGGATAGGATAAATGATAGGATAGGATAGAGGATAGGATATGATAGAGGATAGGATAGGATAGACGATAGGATAGGATAGAGGATAGGATAGGATAGAGGATAGGATAGGATAGAGGATCGGATAGGATAGAGGATAGGATAGGATAGTGGATAGTATAGGATAGAGGATAGTTTAGGATAGAGTATAGGATAGGATAGAGGATAGGATAGGGTAGAGGAGAGGATAGGGTAGAGGATAGGATAGGATAGAGGATAGGATAGGATAGAGGATAGGATAGGATAGAGGATAGGATAGGATAGAGGATAGGATATGATAGAGGATAGGATAGGATAGAAGATAGGATAGGATAGATGATAGGATAGGATAGAGGATAGGATACGATAGAGGATATGAGAGGATAGAGGATAGGATAGGATAGAGGATAGGATAGGATAGAGGAGAGGATAGGATAAATGATAGGATAGGATAGAGGATAGGATATGATAGAGGATAGGATAGGATAGACGATAGGATAGGATAGAGGATAGGATAGGATAGAGGATAGGATAGGATAGAGGATCGGATAGGATAGAGGATAGGATAGGATAGTGGATAGTATAGGATAGAGGATTGGATAGGATAGAGGATAGGATAGGATAGAGGATAGGATAGGATAGAGGATAGGATAGGATAGAGGATAGGATAGGATAGAGGATAGAATAGGATAGAGTATAGGATAGGATAGAGGATAGGATAGGGTAGAGGATAGGATAGGATAGAGGATAGGATAGGATAGAGGATAGGATAGGATAGAGGATAGAATATGATAGAGGATAGGATAGCATAGAGGATAGGATAGTATAGAGGATAGTATAGGATAGAGGATAGGATAGGATAGAGGATAGGATAGGATAGAGGATAGGATAGGATAGCGGATAGGATAGGATAGAGGATAGGATAGGATAGAGGATAGGATAGGATAGAGGATAGGATAGGATAGAGGATAGGATAGGATAGAGGATAGGATAGGATAGAGGATAGAATAGGATAGAGTATAGGATAGGATAGAGGATAGGATAGGGTAGAGGATAGGATAGGATAGAGGATAGGATAGGATAGAGGATAGGATAGGATAGAGGATAGGATAGGATGGAGGATCGGATAGGATAGAGGATAGGATAGGATAGAGGATAGGATAGGATAGAGGATAGGATAGGATAGAGGATAGGAAAGGATAGAGGATAGGATAGGATAGAGGATAGGATAGGATAGAGGATAGGATAGGAAAGAGGATAGGATAGGATAGAAGATAGGATAGGATAGAGGATAGGATAGGATAGAGGATAGGATAGGATAGAGGATAAGATAGGATAGAGGATAGGATAGAGGATAGGATAGGATAGAGGATAGGATAGGATAGAGGATAGGATAGGATAGAGGATAGGATACGATAGAGGATAGGATAGGGTAGAGGATAGGATAGGATAGAGGATAGGATAGGATAGAGGATAGGATAGGATAGAGGCTAGGATAGGATAGAGGATAGGATATGATAGAGGATAGGATAGGATAGAAGATAGGATAGGATAGATGATAGGATACGATAGAGGATAGGATACGATAGAGGATAAGAGAGGATAGAGGATAGGATAGGATAGAGGATAGGATAGGATAGAAGATAGGATAGGATAGAGGATAGGATAGGATAGAGGATAGGATAGGATGGAGGATCGGATAGGATAGAGGATAGGATAGGATAGAGGATAGGATAGGATAGAGGATAGGATAGGATAGAGGATAGGATAGGATAGAAGATAGGATAGGATAGAGGATAGGATAGGATAGAGGATAGGATAGGATAGAGGATAGGATCGGATAGAGGATATGATAGAGGATAGGATAGGATAGACGATAGGATAGGATAGAGGATAGGATAGGATAGAGGATAGGATAGGATAGAAGATAGGATAGGATAGAGGATAGGATAGGATAGAGGATAGGATAGGATAGAGGATAGGATCGGATAGAGGATATGATAGGGGATTGGATAGGATAGAGGATAGGATAGGATAGAGGATAGGATAGGATAGAGGATAGGATAGGATAGAGGATAGGATAGGATAGGATAGAGGATAGGATAGGATAGGATAGGATAGAGGATAGGATTGGATAGAGGATATCATAGGGGATTGGATAGGATAGATGATAGGAGACGATAGAGGATAGGATAGGATAGATGATATTATAGGAAAGAGGAAAGGATATGATAGAGGATAGGATAGGACAGAGGATTGGATAGGATAGAGGATAGGATAGAGAATATGATACGGTACACGATAGGGGATTGGAACGGATACAGGATAGGAGGCGGTACAGGATAGGATATAATAGGATAGAGAATAGGATAGGATAGAGGATAGGATAGGATAGAGGATAGGATGGGATGGAGGATAGGATAGGATAGAGGATAGGATAGGATAGAGGATAGGATAGGATAGAGGATAGGATAGGGTAGAGGATAGGATAGGATAGAGGATAGGATAGGATAGATGATAGGATAGGATAGAGGATAGGATAGGATAGAGGATAGGATAGGATAGACGATAGGATAGGATAGAGGATAGGATAGGATAGAGGATAGGATAGGATAGAGGATCGGATAGGATAGAGGATAGGATAGGATAGTGGATAGTATAGGATAGAGGATAGTTTAGGATAGAGTATAGGATAGGATAGAGGATAGGATAGGGTAGAGGAGAGGATAGGGTAGAGGATAGGATAGGATAGAGGATAGGATAGGATAGAGGATAGGATAGGATAGAGGATAGGATAGGATAGAGGATAGGATATGATAGAGGATAGGATAGGATAGAAGATAGGATAGGATAGATGATAGGATAGGATAGAGGATAGGATACGATAGAGGATATGAGAGGATAGAGGATAGGATAGGATAGAGGATAGGATAGGATAGAGGAGAGGATAGGATAAATGATAGGATAGGATAGAGGATAGGATATGATAGAGGATAGGATAGGATAGACGATAGGATAGGATAGAGGATAGGATAGGATAGAGGATAGGATAGGATAGAGGATCGGATAGGATAGAGGATAGGATAGGATAGTGGATAGTATAGGATAGAGGATTGGATAGGATAGAGGATAGGATAGGATAGAGGATAGGATAGGATAGAGGATAGGATAGGATAGAGGATAGGATAGGATAGAGGATAGAATAGGATAGAGTATAGGATAGGATAGAGGATAGGATAGGGTAGAGGATAGGATAGGATAGAGGATAGGATAGGATAGAGGATAGGATAGGATAGAGGATAGAATATGATAGAGGATAGGATAGCATAGAGGATAGGATAGTATAGAGGATAGTATAGGATAGAGGATAGGATAGGATAGAGGATAGGATAGGATAGAGGATAGGATAGGATAGCGGATAGGATAGGATAGAGGATAGGATAGGATAGAGGATAGGATTGGATAGAGGATATCATAGGGGATTGGATAGGATAGATGATAGGAGACGATAGATGATGGGATAGGATAGAGGATAGGATAGGATAGATGATATTATAGGACAGAGGTAAGGATATGATAGAGGATACGATATTGTAGAGGATAGGATAGGACAGAGGATTGGATAGGATAGAGGATAGGATAGAGAATATGATACGGTAGACGATAGGGGATTGGATCGGATACAGGATAGGAGGCGGTACAGGATAGGATATAATAGGATGGAGAATAGGATAGGATAGAGGATAGGTTAGGATAGAGGATAGGATAGGATAGAGGATAGAATAGGGTAGAGGATAGGATAGGATAGAGGATAGGATCGGATAGAGGATATGATAGGGGATTGGATAGGATAGAGGATAGGATAGGATAGAGGATAGGATAGGATAGAGGATAGGAAAGGATAGAGGATAGGATAGGATAGAGGATAGGATAGGATAGAGGATAGGATAGGAAAGAGGATAGGATAGGATAGAAGATAGGATAGGATAGAGGATAGGATAGGATAGAGGATAGGATAGGATAGAGGATAAGATAGGATAGAGGATAGGATAGAGGATAGGATAGGATAGAGGATAGGATAGGATAGAGGATAGGATAGGATAGAGGATAGGATACGATAGAGGATAGGATAGGGTAGAGGATAGGATAGGATAGAGGATAGGATAGGATAGAGGATAGGATAGGATAGAGGCTAGGATAGGATAGAGGATAGGATATGATAGAGGATAGGATAGGATAGAAGATAGGATAGGATAGATGATAGGATACGATAGAGGATAGGATACGATAGAGGATAAGAGAGGATAGAGGATAGGATAGGATAGAGGATAGGATAGGATAGAAGATAGGATAGGATAGAGGATAGGATAGGATAGAGGATAGGATAGGATGGAGGATCGGATAGGATAGAGGATAGGATAGGATAGAGGATAGGATAGGATAGAGGATAGGATAGGATAGAGGATAGGATAGGATAGAAGATAGGATAGGATAGAGGATAGGATAGGATAGAGGATAGGATAGGATAGAGGATAGGATCGGATAGAGGATATGATAGAGGATAGGATAGGATAGACGATAGGATAGGATAGAGGATAGGATAGGATAGAGGATAGGATAGGATAGAAGATAGGATAGGATAGAGGATAGGATAGGATAGAGGATAGGATAGGATAGAGGATAGGATCGGATAGAGGATATGATAGGGGATTGGATAGGATAGAGGATAGGATAGGATAGAGGATAGGATAGGATAGAGGATAGGATAGGATAGAGGATAGGATAGGATAGGATAGAGGATAGGATAGGATAGGATAGGATAGAGGATAGGATTGGATAGAGGATATCATAGGGGATTGGATAGGATAGATGATAGGAGACGATAGAGGATAGGATAGGATAGATGATATTATAGGAAAGAGGAAAGGATATGATAGAGGATAGGATAGGACAGAGGATTGGATAGGATAGAGGATAGGATAGAGAATATGATACGGTACACGATAGGGGATTGGAACGGATACAGGATAGGAGGCGGTACAGGATAGGATATAATAGGATAGAGAATAGGATAGGATAGAGGATAGGATAGGATAGAGGATAGGATGGGATGGAGGATAGGATAGGATAGAGGATAGGATAGGATAGAGGATAGGATAGGATAGAGGATAGGATAGGGTAGAGGATAGGATAGGATAGAGGATAGGATAGGATAGATGATAGGATAGGATAGAGGATAGGATAGGATAGAGGATACGATAGGAATGAGGATAGGATAGAGAATAGGATAGGATAGAGGATAGGGGATTGGATCGGATACAGGATAGGAGACGATAGAGGATAGGATAGTATAGAGGATAGGATAGGATAGAGGATATGATAGGATAGAGGATAGGATACGATAGAGGATAGGATAGGATAGAGGATAGGATAGGATAGAAGATAGGATAGGATAGAGGATAGGATAGGATAGAGGATAGGATAGGATAGAGGATATAATAGGGGATTGGATAGGATAGAGGATAGGATAGGATAGAGGATAGGATAGGATAGAGGATAGGAAATGATAGAGGATAGGATAGGATAGACGATAGGATAGCATAGAGGATAGGATAGGATAGAGGATATGATAGGATAGAGGATAGGATACGATAGAGGATAGGATATGATAGAAGATAGGATAGGATAGAAGATAGGATCGGATAGAGGATATGATAGAGGATTGGATAGGATAGAGGATAGGATAAGATAGAGGATAGGATAGGATAGAGGATAGGATATGATAGAGGATAGGATAGGATAGAGGATAGGATAGGATAGAGGATAGGATTGGATAGAGGATATCATAGGGGATTGGATAGGATAGATGATAGGAGACGATAGAGGACAGGATAGGATAGAGGATAGGATAGGATAGAGGATAGGATAGAGAATATGATACGGTAGACGATAGGGGATTGGATCAGATACAGGATAGGAGGCGGTACAGGATAGGATATAATAGGATAGAGAATAGGATAGGATAGACGATAGGTTAGGATAGAGGATAGGATAGGATAGAGGATAGAATAGGGTAGAGGATAGGATAGGATAGAGGATAGGATAGGATAGAGGCTAGGATAGGATAGAGGATAGGATATGATAGAGGATAGGATAGGATAGAAGATAGGATAGGATAGATGATAGGATACGATAGAGGATAGGATACGATAGAGGATAAGAGAGGATAGAGGATAGGATAGGATAGAGGATAGGATAGGATAGAAGATAGGATAGGATAGAGGATAGGATAGGATAGAGGATAGGATAGGATAGAGGATAGGATCGGATAGAGGATATGATAGGGGATTGGATAGGATAGAGGATAGGATAGGATAGAGGATAGGATAGGATAGAGGATAGGATAGGATAGAAGATAGGATAGGATAGAGGATAGGATAGGATAGAGGATAGGATAGGATAGAGGATAGGATCGGATAGAGGATATGATAGGGGATTGGATAGGATAGAGGATAAGATAGGATAGAGGATAGGATAGGATAGAGGATAGGATAGGATAGGATAGAGGATAGGATAGGATAGGATAGGATAGAGGATAGGATTGGATAGAGGATATCATAGGGGATTGGATAGGATAGATGATAGGAGACGATAGAGGATAGGATAGGATAGATGATATTATAGGAAAGAGGAAAGGATATGATAGAGGATAGGATAGGACAGAGGATTGGATAGGATAGAGGATAGGATAGAGAATATGATACGGTACACGATAGGGGATTGGAACGGATACAGGATAGGAGGCGGTACAGGATAGGATATAATAGGATAGGATAGAGGATAGGATAGGATAGAGGATAGGATGGGATGGAGGATAGGATAGGATAGAGGATAGGATAGGATAGAGGATAGGATAGGATAGAGGATAGGATAGGGTAGAGGATAGGATAGGATAGAGGATAGGATAGGATAGATGATAGGATAGGATAGAGGATAGGATAGGATAGAGGATAGGATAGGATAGAGGATAGGATAGGATAGAGGATAGGGTAGGATAGAGGATAGGATAGGGTAGAGGATAGGATACGATAGAGGATACGATAGGATAGGATAGAGAATAGGATAGGATAGAGGATAGGACAGGACAGAGGATAGGATAGGATAGAGGATAGGATAGGATAGAGGATACGATAGGAATGAGGATAGGATAGAGAATAGGATAGGATAGAGGATAGGGGATTGGATCGGATACAGGATAGGAGACGATAGAGGATAGGATAGTATAGAGGATAGGATAGGATAGAGGATATGATAGGATAGAGGATAGGATGGGATAGAGGATAGTATAGGATAGAGGATAGGATAGGATAGAGGATAGGATAGGATAGAGGATAGGATAGGATAGAGGATAGGATAGGATAGAGGATAGGATAGGATAGAGGATAGGATAGGATAGAGGATAGGATAGGATAGAGGATAGGATAGGATAGAGGATAGGATAGGATAGAGGATAGGGTAGGATAGATAATAGGATAGGATAGAGGATAGGATAGGATAGAGGATAGGATATGATAGAGGATAGGATAGGATAGAAGATAGGATAGTATAGATGATTGGATAGGATAGAGGATAGGATAAGATAGAGGATAAGATAGGATAGAGGATAGGATAGGATAGAGGATAGGATATGATAGAGGATAGGATAGGATAGAGGATAGGATAGGATAGAGGATAGGATAGGATAGAGGATAGGATAGGATAGAGGATAGGATAGGATAGAGGATAGGATAGGATAGAGGATAAGATATAATAGAGGATAGGATATGATACAGGATAGGATAGGATAGAAGATAGGATCGGATAGAGGATAGGATAGAGGATTGGATAGGATAGAGGATAGGATAAGATAGAGGATAGGGTAGGATAGAGGATAGGATAGGATAGAGGATAGGATAGGATAGAGGATAGGATAGGATAGAGGAAAGGATATGATAGAGGATACGATATTATAGAGGATAGGATAGGACAGAGGATTGGATAGGATAGAGGATAGGATAGAGAATATGATACGGTAGCCGATAGGGGATTGGATCGGATACAGGATAGGAGGCGGTACAGGATAGGATATAATAGGATAGAGAATAGGATAGGATAGAGGATAGGTTAGGATAGAGGATAAGATAGGATAGAGGATAGGATAGAGGATAGGATAGGATAGAGGATAGGATAGGATAGAGGATAGGATAGGATAGAGGATAGGATACGATAGAGGATAGGATAGGATAGAGGATAGGATAGGATAGAGGATAGGATAGGATAGAGGATAGGATAGGATAGAGGATAGGATATGATAGAGGATAGGATAGGATAGAAGATAGGATAGGATAGATGATAGGATAGGATAGAGGATAGGATACGATAGAGGATATGAGAGGATAGAGGATAGGATAGGATAGAGGATAGGATAGGATAGAGGAGAGGATAGGATAAATGATAGGATAGGATAGAGGATAGGATATGATAGAGGATAGGATAGGATAGACGATAGGATAGGATAGAGGATAGGATAGGATAGAGGATAGGATAGGATAGAGGATCGGATAGGATAGAGGATAGGATAGGATAGTGGATAGTATAGGATAGAGGATAGTTTAGGATAGAGTATAGGATAGGATAGAGGATAGGATAGGGTAGAGGAGAGGATAGGGTAGAGGATAGGATAGGATAGAGGATAGGATAGGATAGAGGATAGGATAGGATAGAGGATAGGATAGGATAGAGGATAGGATATGATAGAGGATAGGATAGGATAGAAGATAGGATAGGATAGATGATAGGATAGGATAGAGGATAGGATACGATAGAGGATATGAGAGGATAGAGGATAGGATAGGATAGAGGATAGGATAGGATAGAGGATAGGATAGGATAGAAGATAGGATAGGATAGAGGATAGGATAGAGGATAGGATAGGATAGACGATAGGATAGGATAGAGGATAGGATAGGATAGAGGATAGGATAGGGGATTGGATAGGATAGAGGATAGGATACGATAGAGGATAGGATAGGATAGAGGATACGATAGGATAGGATAGAGAATAGGATAGGATAGAGGATAGGACAGGACAGAGGATAGTATAGGATAGAGGTTAGGATAGGATAGAGGATAGGATAGGATAGAGGATAGGATAGGGTAGAGGATAGGATAGGATAGAGGATAGGATAGCATAGAGGATAGGATAGGATAGAGGATAGGATAGGATAGAGGGTAGGATTGGATAGAGGATATCATAGGGGATTGGATAGGATAGATGATAGGAGACGATAGAGGACAGGATAGGATAGAGGATAGGATATGATAGAGGATAGGATAGGGGATTGGATAGGATAGAGGATAGGATACGATAGAGGATAGGATAGGATAGAGGATACGATAGGATAGGATAGAGAATAGGATAGGATAGAGGATAGGACAGGACAGAGGATAGGATAGGATAGAGGTTAGGATAGGATAGAGGATAGGATAGGATAGAGGATAGGATAGGGTAGAGGATAGGATAGGATAGAGGATAGGATAGGATAGAGGATAGGATAGGATAGAGGATAGGATAGGATAGAGGATAGGATTGGATAGAGGATATCATAGGGGATTGGATAGGATAGATGATAGGAGACGATAGAGGACAGGATAGGATAGAGGATAGGATAGGATAGAAGATAGGATAGGATAGATGATAGGATAGGATAGAGGATAGGATAAGACAGAGGATAAGATAGGATAGGATAGAGGATAGGATAAGACAGAGGATAAGATAGGATAGAGGATAGGATAGGATAGAGGATAGGATATGATAGAGGATAGGATAGGATAGAAGATAGGATCGGATAGAGGATAGGATAGGATAGAGGATAGGATAGGATAGAGGATAGGATAGGATAGAGGATAGGATAGGATAGAGGATAGGATTGGATAGCGGATATCATAGGGGATTGGATAGGATAGATGATAGAAGACGATAGAGGATAGGATAGGATAGAGGATAGGATAGGATAGATGATATTATCGGGAAGAGGAAAGGATATGATAGAGGATACGATATTATAGAGGATAGGATAGGACATAGGATTGGATAGGATAGAGGATAGGATAGAGAATATGATACGGTAGACGATAGGGGATTGGATCGGATACAGGATAGGAGGCGGTACAGGATAGGATATAATAGGATAGAGAATAGGATAGGATAGAGGATTGGTTAGGATAGAGGATAGGATAGGATAGAGGATAGAATAGGGTAGAGGATAGGATAGGATAGAGGATAGGATCGGATAGAGGATATGATAGGGGATTGGATAGGATAGAGGATAGGATAGGATAGAGGATAGGATAGGATAGATGATATTATCGGAAAGAGGAATGGATATGATAGAGGATACGATATTATAGAGGATAGGATAGGACATAGGATTGGATAGGATAGAGGATAGGATAGAGAATATGATACGGTAGACGATAGGGGATTGGATCGGATACAGGATAGGAGGCGGTACAGGATAGGATATAATAGGATAGAGAATAGGATAGGATAGAGGATAGGTTAGGATAGAGGATAGGATAGGATAGAGGATAGAATAGGGTAGAGGATAGGATAGGATAGAGGATAGGATCGGATAGAGGATATGATAGGGGATTGGATAGGATAGAGGATAGGATAGGATAGAGGATAGGATAGGATAGAGTATAGGAAATGA
The DNA here is from genome assembly GCF_050948215.1 of Halictus rubicundus. Taxonomy (NCBI): domain Eukaryota; kingdom Metazoa; phylum Arthropoda; class Insecta; order Hymenoptera; family Halictidae; genus Halictus; species Halictus rubicundus. The sequence continues at coordinate 59,515 of NW_027488852.1, read as the reverse complement.
TAGAGGATAGGATAGGATAGACGATAGGATAGGATAGAGGATAGGATAGGATAGAGGATAGGATAGGGGATTGGATAGGATAGAGGATAGGATACGATAGAGGATAGGATAGGATAGAGGATACGATAGGATAGGATAGAGAATAGGATAGGATAGAGGATAGGACAGGACAGAGGATAGGATAGGATAGAGGTTAGGATAGGATAGAGGATAGGATAGGATAGAGGATAGGATAGGGTAGAGGATAGGATAGGATAGAGGATAGGATAGGATAGAGGATAGGATAGGATAGAGGATAGGATAGGATAGAGGATAGGATTGGATAGAGGATATCATAGGGGATTGGATAGGATAGATGATAGGAGACGATAGAGGACAGGATAGGATAGAGGATAGGATAGGATAGAAGATAGGATAGGATAGATGATAGGATAGGATAGAGGATAGGATAAGACAGAGGATAAGATAGGATAGAGGATAGGATAGGATAGAGGATAGGATATGATAGAGGATAGGATAGGATAGAAGATAGGATCGGATAGAGGATAGGATAGAGGATTGGATAGGATAGAGGATAGGATAAGATAGAGGATAGGATAGGATAGAGGATAGGATAGAGGATAGGATACGATAGAGGATAGGATAGGATAGAGGATAGGATAGGATAGAGGATAGGATAGGATAGAGGATAGGATTGGATAGCGGATATCATAGGGGATTGGATAGGATAGATGATAGAAGACGATAGAGGATAGGATAGGATAGAGGATAGGATAGGATAGATGATATTATCGGAAAGAGGAAAGGATATGATAGAGGATACGATATTATAGAGGATAGGATAGGACATAGGATTGGATAGGATAGAGGATAGGATAGAGAATATGATACGGTAGACGATAGGGGATTGGATCGGATACAGGATAGGAGGCGGTACAGGATAGGATATAATAGGATAGAGAATAGGATAGGATAGAGGATAGGTTAGGATAGAGGATAGGATAGGATAGAGGATAGAATAGGGTAGAGGATAGGATAGGATAGAGGATAGGATCGGATAGAGGATATGATAGGGGATTGGATAGGATAGAGGATAGGATAGGATAGAGGATAGGATAGGATAGAGGATAGGAAATGATAGAGGATAGGATAGGATAGACGATAGGATAGGATAGAGGATAGGATAGGATAGAGGATAGTATAGGATAGAGGTTAGGATAGGATAGAGGATAGGATAGGATAGAGGATAGGATAGGGTAGAGGATAGGATAGGATAGAGGATAGGATAGGATAGAGGTTAGGATAGGGTAGAGGATAGGATAGGATAGAGGATAGGATAGGATAGAGGATAGGATAGGATAGAGGATAGGATAGGATAGAGGGTAGGATTGGATAGAGGATATCATAGGGGATTGGATAGGATAGATGATAGGAGACGATAGAGGACAGGATAGGATAGAGGATAGGATATGATAGAGGATAGGATAGGGGATTGGATAGGATAGAGGATAGGATACGATAGAGGATAGGATAGGATAGAGGATACGATAGGATAGGATAGAGAATAGGATAGGATAGAGAATAGGATAGGATAGAGGATAGGACAGGACAGAGGATAGTATAGGATAGAGGTTAGGATAGGATAGAGGATAGGATAGGATAGAGGATAGGATAGGGTAGAGGATAGGATAGGATAGAGGATAGGATAGGATAGAGGATAGGATAGGATAGAGGATAGGATAGGATAGAGGGTAGGATTGGATAGAGGATATCATAGGGGATTGGATAGGATAGATGATAGGAGACGATAGAGGACAGGATAGGATAGAGGATAGGATATGATAGAGGATAGGATAGGGGATTGGATAGGATAGAGGATAGGATACGATAGAGGATAGGATAGGATAGAGGATACGATAGGATAGGATAGAGAATAGGATAGGATAGAGGATAGGACAGGACAGAGGATAGGATAGGATAGAGGTTATGATAGGATAGAGGATAGGATAGGATAGAGGATAGGATAGGGTAGAGGATAGGATAGGATAGAGGATAGGATAGGATAGAGGATAGGATAGGATAGAGGATAGGATAGGATAGAGGATAGGATTGGATAGAGGATATCATAGGGGATTGGATAGGATAGATGATAGGAGACGATAGAGGACAGGATAGGATAGAGGATAGGATAGGATAGAAGATAGGATAGGATAGATGATAGGATAGGATAGAGGATAGGATAAGACAGAGGATAAGATAGGATAGGATAGAGGATAGGATAAGACAGAGGATAAGATAGGATAGAGGATAGGATAGGATAGAGGATAGGATATGATAGATGATAGGATAGGATAGAAGATAGGATCGGATAGAGGATAGGATAGGATAGAGGATAGGATAGGATAGAGGATAGGATAGGATAGAGGATAGGATAGGATAGAGGATAGGATTGGATAGCGGATATCATAGGGGATTGGATAGGATAGATGATAGAAGACGATAGAGGATAGGATAGGATAGAGGATAGGATAGGATAGATGATATTATCGGGAAGAGGAAAGGAAATGATAGAGGATACGATATTATAGAGGATAGGATAGGACATAGGATTGGATAGGATAGAGGATAGGATAGAGAATATGGTACGGTAGACGATAGGGGATTGGATCGGATACAGGATAGGAGGCGGTACAGGATAGGATATAATAGGATAGAGAATAGGATAGGATAGAGGATTGGTTAGGATAGAGGATAGGATAGGATAGAGGATAGAATAGGGTAGAGGATAGGAAAGGATAGAGGATAGGATCGGATAGAGGATATGATAGGGGATTGGATAGGATAGAGGATAGGATAGGATAGAGGATAGGATAGGATAGATGATATTATCGGAAAGAGGAATGGATATGATAGAGGATACGATATTATAGAGGATAGGATAGGACATAGGATTGGATAGGATAGAGGATAGGATAGAGAATATGATACGGTAGACGATAGGGGATTGGATCGGATACAGGATAGGAGGCGGTACAGGATAGGATATAATAGGATAGAGAATAGGATAGGATAGAGGATAGGTTAGGATAGAGGATAGGATAGGATAGAGGATAGAATAGGGTAGAGGATAGGATAGGATAGAGGATAGGATCGGATAGAGGATATGATAGGGGATTGGATAGGATAGAGGATAGGATAGGATAGAGGATAGGATAGGATAGAGTATAGGAAATGATAGAGGATAGGATAGGATAGACGATAGGATAGGATAGAGGATAGGATAGGATAGAGGATAGGATAGGGGATTGGATAGGATAGAGGATAGGATACGATAGAGGATAGGATAGGATAGAGGATACGATAGGATAGGATAGAGAATAGGATAGGATAGAGGATAGGACAGGACAGAGGATAGGATAGGATAGAGGTTAGGATAGGATAGAGGATAGGATAGGATAGAGGATAGGATAGGGTAGAGGATAGGATAGGATAGAGGATAGGATAGGATAGAGGATAGGATAGGATAGAGGATAGGATAGGATAGAGGATAGGATTGGATAGAGGATATCATAGGGGATTGGATAGGATAGATGATAGGAGACGATAGAGGACAGGATAGGATAGAGGATAGGATAGGATAGAAGATAGGATAGGATAGATGATAGGATAGGATAGAGGATAGGATAAGACAGAGGATAAGATAGGATAGAGGATAGGATAGGATAGAGGATAGGATATGATAGAGGATAGGATAGGATAGAAGATAGGATCGGATAGAGGATAGGATAGAGGATTGGATAGGATAGAGGATAGGATAAGATAGAGGATAGGATAGGATAGAGGATAGGATAGAGGATAGGATACGATAGAGGATAGGATAGGATAGAGGATAGGATAGGATAGAGGATAGGATAGGATAGAGGATAGGATTGGATAGCGGATATCATAGGGGATTGGATAGGATAGATGATAGAAGACGATAGAGGATAGGATAGGATAGAGGATAGGATAGGATAGATGATATTATCGGAAAGAGGAAAGGATATGATAGAGGATACGATATTATAGAGGATAGGATAGGACATAGGATTGGATAGGATAGAGGATAGGATAGAGAATATGATACGGTAGACGATAGGGGATTGGATCGGATACAGGATAGGAGGCGGTACAGGATAGGATATAATAGGATAGAGAATAGGATAGGATAGAGGATAGGTTAGGATAGAGGATAGGATAGGATAGAGGATAGAATAGGGTAGAGGATAGGATAGGATAGAGGATAGGATCGGATAGAGGATATGATAGGGGATTGGATAGGATAGAGGATAGGGTAGGATAGAGGATAGGATAGGATAGAGGATAGGAAATGATAGAGGATAGGATAGGATAGACGATAGGATAGGATAGAGGATAGGATAGGATAGAGGATAGGATAGGGGATTGGATAGGATAGAGGATAGGATACGATAGAGGATAGGATAGGATAGAGGATACGATAGGATAGGATAGAGAATAGGATAGAATAGAGGATAGGACAGGACAGAGGATAGGATAGGATAGAGGTTAGGATAGGATAGAGGATAGGATGGGATAGAGGATAGGATAGGATAGAGGATAGGATAGGATAGAGGATAGGATAGGGTAGAGGATAGGATAGGATAGAGGATAGGATAGGATAGATGATAGGATAGGATAGAGGATAGGATAAGATAGAGGATAGGATAGGATAGAGGATAGGATAGGGGATTGGATAGGATAGAGGATAGGATAGGATAGAGGATAGGATAGGATAGAGGATACGATAGGATAGGATAGAGAATAGGATAGGATAGAGGATAGGACAGGACAGAGGATAGGACAGGACAGAGGATAGGATAGGATAGAGGATAGGATAGAGGATACGATAGGAATGAGGATAGGATAGAGAATAGGATAGGATAGAGGATAGGGGATTGGATCGGATACAGGATAGGAGACGATAGAGGATAGGATAGTATAGAGGATAGGATAGGATAGACGATATGATAGGATAGAGGATAGGATACGATAGAGGATAGGATATGGTAGAGGATAGGATAGGATATAAGATTGGATCGGATAGAGGATAGGATAGAGGATAGGATAGGATAGAGGATAGGATAGGATAGAGGATAGGATAGGATAGAGGATAGGATAGGATAGAGGATAGGATAGGATAGAGGATAGGATAGGATAGATTATAGGAAAGGATAGAGGATAGGATAGGATAGATTATAGGAAAGGATAGAGGATAGGATAGAGGATAGCATAGGATAGAGGATGGGATAGGATAGGATAGAGGATAGGATAGGATAGAGGATAGGATAGGATAGAGCATAGGATACGATAGAGGATAGGATATTATAGAGGATAGGATAGGACAGAGGATTGGATAGGATAGAGGATAGGATAGAGAATATGATACGGTACACGATAGGGGATTGGATCGGATACAGGATAGGAGGCGGTACAGGATAGGATATAATAGGATAGAGAATAGGATAGGATAGAGGATAGGATAGGATAGAGGATAGGATGGGATGAAGGATAGGATAGGATAGAGGATAGGATAGGATAGAGGATAGGATAGGATAGAGGATAGGATGGGATGAAGGATAGGATAGGATAGAGGATAGGATAGGATAGAGGATAGGATAGGATAGAGGATAGGATAGGGTAGAGGATAGGATAGGATAGAGGATAGGATAGGATAGATGATAGGATAGGATAGAGGATAGGATAAGATAGAGGATAGGATAGGATAGAGGATAGGATAGGGGATTGGATAGGGTAGAGGATAGGATACGATAGAGTATAGGATAGGATAGAGGATAGGATAGGATAGAGGATAGGATAGGATAGAGGATAGGATAGGATAGAGGATAGGATAGGATAGAGGATTGGATAGGATAAAGCATAGGATAGGATAGAGGATAGGATAGGATAGATTATAGGAAAGGATAGAGGATAGGATAGAGGATAGCATAGGATAGAGGATGGGATAGGATAGGATAGAGGATAGGATAGGATAGAGGATAGGATAGGATAGAGCATAGGATACGATAGAGGATAGGATATTATAGAGGATAGGATAGGACAGAGGATTGGATAGGATAGAGGATAGGATAGAGAATATGATACGGTACACGATAGGGGATTGGATCGGATACAGGATAGGAGGCGGTACAGGATAGGATATAATAGGATAGAGAATAGGATAGGATAGAGGATAGGATAGGATAGAGGATAGGATGGGATGAAGGATAGGATAGGATAGAGGATAGGATAGGATAGAGGATAGGATAGGATAGAGGATAGGATGGGATGAAGGATAGGATAGGATAGAGGATAGGATAGGATACAGGATAGGATAGGATAGAGGATAGGATAGGATAGAGGATAGGATTGGATAGAGGATTTCATAGGGGATTGGATAGGATAGATGATAGGAGACGATAGAGGATAGGATAGGGTAGAGGATAGGATAGGATAGAGGATAGGATAGGATAGAGGATAGGATAGGATAGAGGATAAGATAGGATAGAGGATAGGATAGGGTAAATGATAGGATTGGTTATAGGATAGGATAGGATAGTGGATAGGATAGGATGGATGATAGTATAGAGGATAGAATAAAGTAATGGATGGGATAGAGAATATTATAGCATAGAGGATAGGATAGGATAGAGGATAGGATAGGATAGAGGATAGGATAGGATAGAGGATAGGATAGGATAGAGGATAGGATAGGATAGAGGATAGGATAGGATAGAGGATAGGATAGGATAGAGGATAGGATAGGATAGAGGATAGGATAGGATAGAGGATAAGATAGGGTAGAGGATAGGATAGAGGATAGGATAGGATAGAGGATAGGATAGGATACAGGATAGGATACGATAGAGGATAAGATAGGATAGAGGATAGGATAGAGGATAGGATAGGATAGAGGATAGGATAGGATAGAGGATAGGATAGGATAGAGGATAGGATAGAGGATAGGATAGAGGATAGGATAGGATAGAGGATACGATAGAGGATAGGATAGAGGATAGGATAGGATAGGATAGAGGATAGGATATGATAGAGGATAGGATAGGATAGAGGAGAGGATAGGATAGAGGATATGATAGGAAAGAGGATAGGATAGGATAGAGCATAGGATAGGATAGAGGATAGGATAGAGGATAGGATAGAGGATAGGATAGAGGATAGGATATAATAGAGGATAGGATAGGATAGCGGATAGGATAGGATAGAGGATAGGATAGGATAGAGGATAGGATAGAATAGAGGATAGGATAGGATAGAGGATAGGATAGGATAGAGGATAGGATAGGATAGAGGATAGGATAGGATACAGGATAGGATAGGATAAAGGATAGGAAAGGATTGAGGATAGGATATGTTAGAGGATAGGAAAGAGGATAGGATATAATACGGTATAGGATAGGACAGAGGATACGATATGTTAGAGGATAGGAAAGAGGATAGGATATAATACAGTATAAGATAGGATTGAGTATAGGATAGGATAGAGGATAGGATAGGATAGAGGATAGGATAGGATACAGAATAGGATAGGATAGAGGATAGGATAGGGTAAAGCATAGGATTGGTTAGAGGATAGGATAGGATAGTGGATAGGATAGGATGGATGATAGTATAGAGGATAGAATAAAGTAATGGATGGGATAGAGAATATTATAACATAGAGGATAGAATAGGAGAGAGGATAGGATAGGATAGAGGATAGGATAGGATAGAGGATAGGATAGGATAGAGGATAGGATAGGATAGAGGATAGGATAGGATAGAGGATAGGATAGGATAGAGGATAGGATAGGATAGAGGATAGGATAGGATAGAGGATAGGATAGGATAGAGGATAGGATAGGATAGAGGATAGGATAGGATAGAGGATAGGATAGGATAGAGGATAGGATAGGATAGAGGATAGGATAGGATAGAGGATAGGATAGGATAGAGGATAGGATAGGATAGAGGATAGGATAGGATAGAGGATAGGATAGGATAGAGGATAGGATAGGATAGAGGATAGGATAGGATAGAGGATAGGATAGGATAGAGGATAGGATAGGATAGAGGATAGGATAGGATAGAGGATAGGATAGAGGATAGGATAGGATAGAGGATAGGATAGGATAGAGGATAGGATAGGATAGAGGATAGGATAGGATAGAGGATAAGATAGGGTAGAGGATAGGATAGAGGATAGGATAGAGGATAGGATAGGATAGAGGATAGGATAGGATAGAGTATAGGATAGGATAGAGGATAGGATAGAGGATAGGATAGAGGATAGAATAGGATAGAGGATAGGATAGAGGATAGGATAGAGGATAGGATAGAGGATAGGATAGGATAGAGGATAGGATGGTACACACGATAGGATAGGATAGAGGATAGGATATGATAGAGGATAGGATAGGATAGAGGAGAGGATAGGATAGAGGATATGATAGGAAAGAGGATAGGATAGGGTAGAGGATAGGATAGGGTAGAGGATAGGATAGGATAGAGGATAGGATAGGATAGAGGATAGGATAGGATAGAGGATAGGATAGGATAGAGGATAGGATAGGATAGAGGATAGGATAGGATAGAGGATAGGATAGGATAGAGGATAGGATAGGATAGAGGATAGGATAGGATAGAGGATAGGATAGGATAGAGGATAGGATAGGATAGAGGATAGGATAGGATAGAGGATAGGATAGGATAGAGGATAAGATAGGATAGAGGATAGGATAGGATAGAGGATAGGATAGGATAGAGGATAGGATAGGATAGAGGATAGGATAGGATAGAGGATAGGATAGGATAGAGGATAGGATAGGATAGAGGATAGGATAGGATAGAGGATAGGATAGGATAGAGGATAGGATAGGATAGAGGATAGGATAGGATAGAGGATGGGATAGGATAGAGGATAGGATAGGATAGAGGATAGGATAGGATAGAGGATAGGATAGGATAGAGGATAGGATAGGGTAGAGGATAGGATAGGGTAGAGGATAGAATAGGATAGAGGATAGGATAGGATAGAGGATAGGATAGGATAGAGGATAGGATAGGATAGAGGATAGGATAGGATAGAGGATAGGATAGGATAGAGGATAGGATAGGATAGAGGATAGGATAGGATAGAGGATAGGATAGGATAGAGGATAGGATAGGATAGAGGATAGGATAGGATAGAGGATAGGATAGGATAGAGGATAGGATAGGATAGAGGATAGGATATGATAGAGGATAGGATAGGATAGAGGAGAGGATAGGATAGAGGATATGATAGGAAAGAGGATAGGATAGGATAGAGCATAGGATAGGATAGAGGATAGGATAGAGGATAGGATAGAGGATAGGATAGAGGATAGGATATAATAGAGGATAGGATAGGATAGAGGATAGGATAGGATAGAGGATAGGATAGAGGATAGGATAGAGGATAGGATAGGATAGAGGATAGGATAGAGGATAGGATAGAGGATAGGATAGGATAGAGGATAGGATGGGATACACGATAGGATAGGATAGATGATTGGATAGGATAGAGGATAGGATAAGATAGAGGATAGGATAGGATAGAGGATAGGATAGAGGATAGGATACGATAGAGGATAGGATAGGATAGAGGATAGGATGGGATAGAGGATAGGATAGGATAGAGGATAGGATTGGATAGCGGATATCATAGGGGATTGGATAGGATAGATGATAGAAGACGATAGAGGATAGGATAGGATAGAGGATAGGATAGGATAGATGATATTATCGGAAAGAGGAAAGGATATGATAGAGGATACGATATTATAGAGGATAGGATAGGACATAGGATTGGATAGGATAGAGGATAGGATAGAGAATATGATACGGTAGACGATAGGGGATTGGATCGGATACAGGATAGGAGGCGGTACAGGATAGGATATAATAGGATAGAGAATAGGATAGGATAGAGGATAGGTTAGGATAGAGGATAGGATAGGATAGAGGATAGAATAGGGTAGAGGATAGGATAGGATAGAGGATAGGATCGGATAGAGGATATGATAGGGGATTGGATAGGATAGAGGATAGGATAGGATAGAGGATAGGATAGGATAGAGGATAGGAAATGATAGAGGATAGGATAGGATAGACGATAGGATAGGATAGAGGATAGGATAGGATAGAGGATAGTATAGGATAGAGGTTAGGATAGGATAGAGGATAGGATAGGATAGAGGATAGGATAGGGTAGAGGATAGGATAGGATAGAGGATAGGATAGGATAGAGGTTAGGATAGGGTAGAGGATAGGATAGGATAGAGGATAGGATAGGATAGAGGATAGGATAGGATAGAGGATAGGATAGGATAGAGGGTAGGATTGGATAGAGGATATCATAGGGGATTGGATAGGATAGATGATAGGAGACGATAGAGGACAGGATAGGATAGAGGATAGGATATGATAGAGGATAGGATAGGGGATTGGATAGGATAGAGGATAGGATACGATAGAGGATAGGATAGGATAGAGGATACGATAGGATAGGATAGAGAATAGGATAGGATAGAGGATAGGACAGGACAGAGGATAGTATAGGATAGAGGTTAGGATAGGATAGAGGATAGGATAGGATAGAGGATAGGATAGGGTAGAGGATAGGATAGGATAGAGGATAGGATAGGATAGAGGATAGGATAGGATAGAGGATAGGATAGGATAGAGGGTAGGATTGGATAGAGGATATCATAGGGGATTGGATAGGATAGATGATAGGAGACGATAGAGGACAGGATAGGATAGAGGATAGGATATGATAGAGGATAGGATAGGGGATTGGATAGGATAGAGGATAGGATACGATAGAGGATAGGATAGGATAGAGGATACGATAGGATAGGATAGAGAATAGGATAGGATAGAGGATAGGACAGGACAGAGGATAGGATAGGATAGAGGTTATGATAGGATAGAGGATAGGATAGGATAGAGGATAGGATAGGGTAGAGGATAGGATAGGATAGAGGATAGGATAGGATAGAGGATAGGATAGGATAGAGGATAGGATAGGATAGAGGATAGGATTGGATAGAGGATATCATAGGGGATTGGATAGGATAGATGATAGGAGACGATAGAGGACAGGATAGGATAGAGGATAGGATAGGATAGAAGATAGGATAGGATAGATGATAGGATAGGATAGAGGATAGGATAAGACAGAGGATAAGATAGGATAGGATAGAGGATAGGATAAGACAGAGGATAAGATAGGATAGAGGATAGGATAGGATAGAGGATAGGATATGATAGATGATAGGATAGGATAGAAGATAGGATCGGATAGAGGATAGGATAGGATAGAGGATAGGATAGGATAGAGGATAGGATAGGATAGATGATATTATCGGGAAGAGGAAAGGAAATGATAGAGGATACGATATTATAGAGGATAGGATAGGACATAGGATTGGATAGGATAGAGGATAGGATAGAGAATATGGTACGGTAGACGATAGGGGATTGGATCGGATACAGGATAGGAGGCGGTACAGGATAGGATATAATAGGATAGAGAATAGGATAGGATAGAGGATTGGTTAGGATAGAGGATAGGATAGGATAGAGGATAGAATAGGGTAGAGGATAGGAAAGGATAGAGGATAGGATCGGATAGAGGATATGATAGGGGATTGGATAGGATAGAGGATAGGATAGGATAGAGGATAGGATAGGATAGATGATATTATCGGAAAGAGGAATGGATATGATAGAGGATACGATATTATAGAGGATAGGATAGGACATAGGATTGGATAGGATAGAGGATAGGATAGAGAATATGATACGGTAGACGATAGGGGATTGGATCGGATACAGGATAGGAGGCGGTACAGGATAGGATATAATAGGATAGAGAATAGGATAGGATAGAGGATAGGTTAGGATAGAGGATAGGATAGGATAGAGGATAGAATAGGGTAGAGGATAGGATAGGATAGAGGATAGGATCGGATAGAGGATATGATAGGGGATTGGATAGGATAGAGGATAGGATAGGATAGAGTATAGGAAATGATAGAGGATAGGATAGGATAGACGATAGGATAGGATAGAGGATAGGATAGGATAGAGGATAGGATAGGGGATTGGATAGGATAGAGGATAGGATACGATAGAGGATAGGATAGGATAGAGGATACGATAGGATAGGATAGAGAATAGGATAGGATAGAGGATAGGACAGGACAGAGGATAGGATAGGATAGAGGTTAGGATAGGATAGAGGATAGGATAGGATAGAGGATAGGATAGGGTAGAGGATAGGATAGGATAGAGGATAGGATAGGATAGAGGATAGGATAGGATAGAGGATAGGATAGGATAGAGGATAGGATTGGATAGAGGATATCATAGGGGATTGGATAGGATAGATGATAGGAGACGATAGAGGACAGGATAGGATAGAGGATAGGATAGGATAGAGGATAGGATAGGATAGATGATAGGATAGGATAGAGGATAGGATAAGACAGAGGATAAGATAGGATAGAGGATAGGATAGGATAGAGGATAGGATATGATAGAGGATAGGATAGGATAGAAGATAGGATCGGATAGAGGATAGGATAGAGGATTGGATAGGATAGAGGATAGGATAAGATAGAGGATAGGATAGGATAGAGGATAGGATAGAGGATAGGATACGATAGAGGATAGGATAGGATAGAGGATAGGATAGGATAGAGGATAGGATAGGATAGAGGATAGGATTGGATAGCGGATATCATAGGGGATTGGATAGGATAGATGATAGAAGACGATAGAGGATAGGATAGGATAGAGGATAGGATAGGATAGATGATATTATCGGAAAGAGGAAAGGATATGATAGAGGATACGATATTATAGAGGATAGGATAGGACATAGGATTGGATAGGATAGAGGATAGGATAGAGAATATGATACGGTAGACGATAGGGGATTGGATCGGATACAGGATAGGAGGCGGTACAGGATAGGATATAATAGGATAGAGAATAGGATAGGATAGAGGATAGGTTAGGATAGAGGATAGGATAGGATAGAGGATAGAATAGGGTAGAGGATAGGATAGGATAGAGGATAGGATCGGATAGAGGATATGATAGGGGATTGGATAGGATAGAGGATAGGGTAGGATAGAGGATAGGATAGGATAGAGGATAGGAAATGATAGAGGATAGGATAGGATAGACGATAGGATAGGATAGAGGATAGGATAGGATAGAGGATAGGATAGGGGATTGGATAGGATAGAGGATAGGATACGATAGAGGATAGGATAGGATAGAGGATACGATAGGATAGGATAGAGAATAGGATAGAATAGAGGATAGGACAGGACAGAGGATAGGATAGGATAGAGGTTAGGATAGGATAGAGGATAGGATGGGATAGAGGATAGGATAGGATAGAGGATAGGATAGGATAGAGGATAGGATAGGGTAGAGGATAGGATAGGATAGAGGATAGGATAGGATAGATGATAGGATAGGATAGAGGATAGGATAAGATAGAGGATAGGATAGGATAGAGGATAGGATAGGGGATTGGATAGGATAGAGGATAGGATAGGATAGAGGATAGGATAGGATAGAGGATACGATAGGATAGGATAGAGAATAGGATAGGATAGAGGATAGGACAGGACAGAGGATAGTACAGGACAGAGGATAGGATAGGATAGAGGATAGGATAGAGGATACGATAGGAATGAGGATAGGATAGAGAATAGGATAGGATAGAGGATAGGGGATTGGATCGGATACAGGATAGGAGACGATAGAGGATAGGATAGTATAGAGGATAGGATAGGATAGACGATATGATAGGATAGAGGATAGGATACGATAGAGGATAGGATATGGTAGAGGATAGGATAGGATATAAGATTGGATCGGATAGAGGATAGGATAGAGGATAGGATAGGATAGAGGATAGGATAGGATAGAGGATAGGATAGGATAGAGGATAGGATAGGATAGAGGATAGGATAGGATAGAGGATAGGATAGGATAGAGGATAGGATAGGATAGAGGATTGGATAGGATAAAGCATAGGATAGGATAGAGGATAGGATAGGATAGATTATAGGAAAGGATAGAGGATAGGATAGGATAGATTATAGGAAAGGATAGAGGATAGGATAGAGGATAGCATAGGATAGAGGATGGGATAGGATAGGATAGAGGATAGGATAGGATAGAGGATAGGATAGGATAGAGCATAGGATACGATAGAGGATAGGATATTATAGAGGATAGGATAGGACAGAGGATTGGATAGGATAGAGGATAGGATAGAGAATATGATACGGTACACGATAGGGGATTGGATCGGATACAGGATAGGAGGCGGTACAGGATAGGATATAATAGGATAGAGAATAGGATAGGATAGAGGATAGGATAGGATAGAGGATAGGATGGGATGAAGGATAGGATAGGATAGAGGATAGGATAGGATAGAGGATAGGATAGGATAGAGGATAGGATGGGATGAAGGATAGGATAGGATAGAGGATAGGATAGGATAGAGGATAGGATAGGATAGAGGATAGGATAGGGTAGAGGATAGGATAGGATAGAGGATAGGATAGGATAGATGATAGGATAGGATAGAGGATAGGATAAGATAGAGGATAGGATAGGGGATTGGATAGGGTAGAGGATAGGATACGATAGAGTATAGGATAGGATAGAGGATAGGATAGGATAGAGGATAGGATAGGATAGAGGATAGGATAGGATAGAGGATAGGATAGGATAGAGGATTGGATAGGATAAAGCATAGGATAGGATAGAGGATAGGATAGGATAGATTATAGGAAAGGATAGAGGATAGGATAGAGGATAGCATAGGATAGAGGATGGGATAGGATAGGATAGAGGATAGGATAGGATAGAGGATAGGATAGGATAGAGCATAGGATACGATAGAGGATAGGATATTATAGAGGATAGGATAGGACAGAGGATTGGATAGGATAGAGGATAGGATAGAGAATATGATACGGTACACGATAGGGGATTGGATCGGATACAGGATAGGAGGCGGTACAGGATAGGATATAATAGGATAGAGAATAGGATAGGATAGAGGATAGGATAGGATAGAGGATAGGATGGGATGAAGGATAGGATAGGATAGAGGATAGGATAGGATAGAGGATAGGATAGGATAGAGGATAGGATGGGATGAAGGATAGGATAGGATAGAGGATAGGATAGGATACAGGATAGGATAGGATAGAGGATAGGATAGGATAGAGGATAGGATTGGATAGAGGATTTCATAGGGGATTGGATAGGATAGATGATAGGAGACGATAGAGGATAGGATAGGGTAGAGGATAGGATAGGATAGAGGATAGGATAGGATAGAGGATAGGATAGGATAGAGGATAAGATAGGATAGAGGATAGGATAGGGTAAATGATAGGATTGGTTATAGGATAGGATAGGATAGTGGATAGGATAGGATGGATGATAGTATAGAGGATAGAATAAAGTAATGGATGGGATAGAGAATATTATAGCATAGAGGATAGGATAGGATAGAGGATAGGATAGGATAGAGGATAGGATAGGATAGAGGATAGGATAGGATAGAGGATAGGATAGGATAGAGGATAGGATAGGATAGAGGATAGGATAGGATAGAGGATAGGATAGGATAGAGGATAAGATAGGGTAGAGGATAAGATAGGATAGAGGATAGGATAGAGGATAGGATAGGATAGAGGATAGGATAGGATAGAGGATAGGATAGGATAGAGGATAGGATAGAGGATAGGATAGAGGATAGGATAGGATAGAGGATACGATAGAGGATAGGATAGAGGATAGGATAGAGGATAGGATAGGATAGAGGATAGGATGGGATACACGATAGGATAGGATAGAGGATAGGATATGATAGAGGATAGGATAGGATAGAGGAGAGGATAGGATAGAGGATATGATAGGAAAGAGGATAGGATAGGATAGAGCATAGGATAGGATAGAGGATAGGATAGAGGATAGGATAGAGGATAGGATAGAGGATAGGATATAATAGAGGATAGGATAGGATAGAGGATAGGATAGGATAGAGGATAGGATAGGATAGAGGATAGGATAGAATAGAGGATAGGATAGGATAGAGGATAGGATAGGATAGAGGATAGGATAGGATAGAGGATAGGATAGGATACAGGATAGGATAGGATAAAGGATAGGAAAGGATTGAGGATAGGATATCTTAGAGGATAGGAAAGAGGATAGGATATAATACGGTATAGGATAGGATAGAGGATACGATATGTTAGAGGATAGGAAAGAGGATAGGATATAATACAGTATAAGATAGGATTGAGTATAGGATAGGATAGAGGATAGGATAGGATAGAGGATAGGATAGGATACAGAATAGGATAGGATAGAGGATAGGATAGGGTAAAGCATAGGATTGGTTAGAGGATAGGATAGGATAGTGGATAGGATAGGATGGATGATAGTATAGAGGATAGAATAAAGTAATGGATGGGATAGAGAATATTATAACATAGAGGATAGGATAGGAGAGAGGATAGGATAGGATAGAGGATAGGATAGGATAGAGGATAGGATAGGATAGAGGATAGGATAGGATAGAGGATAGGATAGGATAGAGGATAGGATAGGATAGAGGATAGGATAGGATAGAGGATAGGATAGGATAGAGGATAGGATAGGATAGAGGATAGGATAGGATAGAGGATAGGATAGGATAGAGGATAGGATAGGATAGAGGATAGGATAGGATAGAGGATAGGATAGGATAGAGGATAGGATAGGATAGAGGATAGGATAGGATAGAGGATAGGATAGGATAGAGGATAGGATAGGATAGAGGATAGGATAGGATAGAGGATAGGATAGGATAGAGGATAGGATAGGATAGAGGATAGGATAGGATAGAGGATAGGATAGGATAGAGGATAGGATAGGATAGAGGATAGGATAGGATAGAGGATAGGATAGGATAGAGGATAAGATAGGGTAGAGGATAGGATAGAGGATAGGATAGAGGATAGGATAGGATAGAGGATAGGATAGGATAGAGTATAGGATAGGATAGAGGATAGGATAGAGGATAGGATAGAGGATAGAATAGGATAGAGGATAGGATAGAGGATAGGATAGAGGATAGGATAGAGGATAGGATAGGATAGAGGATAGGATGGTACACACGATAGGATAGGATAGAGGATAGGATATGATAGAGGATAGGATAGGATAGAGGAGAGGATAGGATAGAGGATATGATAGGAAAGAGGATAGGATAGGGTAGAGGATAGGATAGGGTAGAGGATAGGATAGGATAGAGGATAGGATAGGATAGAGGATAGGATAGGATAGAGGATAGGATAGGATAGAGGATAGGATAGGATAGAGGATAGGATAGGATAGAGGATAGGATAGGATAGAGGATAGGATAGGATAGAGGATAGGATAGGATAGAGGATAGGATAGGATAGAGGATAGGATAGGATAGAGGATAGGATAGGATAGAGGATAGGATAGGATAGAGGATAAGATAGGATAGAGGATAGGATAGGATAGAGGATAGGATAGGATAGAGGATAGGATAGGATAGAGGATAGGATAGGATAGAGGATAGGATAGGATAGAGGATAGGATAGGATAGAGGATAGGATAGGATAGAGGATAGGATAGGATAGAGGATGGGATAGGATAGAGGATAGGATAGGATAGAGGATAGGATAGGATAGAGGATAGGATAGGATAGAGGATAGGATAGGGTAGAGGATAGGATAGGGTAGAGGATACAATAGGATAGAGGATAGGATAGGATAGAGGATAGGATAGGATAGAGGATAGGATAGGATAGAGGATAGGATAGGATAGAGGATAGGATAGGATAGAGGATAGGATAGGATAGAGGATAGGATAGGATAGAGGATAGGATAGGATAGAGGATAGGATAGGATAGAGGATAGGATAGGATAGAGGATAGGATAGGATAGAGGATAGGATAGGATAGAGGATAGGATAGGATAGAGGATAGGATAGGATAGAGGATAAGATAGGGTAGAGGATAGGATAGAGGATAGGATAGGATAGAGGATAGGATAGGATAGAGGATAGGATAGGATACAGGATAGGATACGATAGAGGATAAGATAGGATAGAGGATAGGATAGAGGATAGGATAGGATAGAGGATAGGATAGGATAGAGGATAGGATAGGATAGAGGATAGGATAGAGGATAGGATAGAGGATAGGATAGAGGATAGGATAGGATAGAGGATAGGATAGAGGATAGGATAGAGGATAGGATAGGATAGAGGATAGGATGGGATACACGATAGGATAGGATAGAGGATAGGATATGATAGAGGATAGGATAGGATAGAGGAGAGGATAGGATAGAGGATATGATAGGAAAGAGGATAGGATAGGATAGAGCATAGGATAGGATAGAGGATAGGATAGAGGATAGGATAGAGGATAGGATAGAGGATAGGATATAATAGAGGATAGGATAGGATAGAGGATAGGATAGGATAGAGGATAGGATAGGATAGAGGATAGGATAGAATAGATGATAGGATAGAGGATAGGATAGGATAGAGGATAGGATAGGATAGAGGATAGGCTAGGATAGAGGATAGGATAGGATAGAGGATAGGATAGGATAGAGGATAGGATAGGATAGAGGATAGATTAGGATAGAGGATAGGATAGGATAGAGGATAGGATAGGATACAGGATAGGATAGGATAAAGGATAGGAAAGGATTGAGGATAGGATATGTTAGAGGATAGGAAAGAGGATAGGATATAATACAGTATAGGATAGGATAGAGGATACGATATGTTAGAGGATAGGAAAGAGGATAGGATATAATACAGTATAAGATAGGATTGAGTATAGGATAGGATAGAGGATAGGATAGGATAGAGGATAGGATAGGATACAGAATAGGATAGGATAGAGGATAGGATAGGGTAAAGGATAGGATTGGTTAGAGGATAGGATAGGATAGTGGATAGCATAGGATGGATGATAGTATAGAGGATAGAATAAAGTAATGGATGGGATAGAGAATATTATAACATAGAGGATAGGATAGGATAGAGGATAGGATAGGATAGAGGATAGGATAGGATAGAGGATAGGATAGGATAGAGGATAGGATAGGATAGAGGATAGGATAGGATAGAGGATAGGATAGGATAGAGGATAGGATAGGATAGAGGATAGGATAGGATAGAGGATAGGATAGGATAGAGGATAGGATAGGATAGAGGATAGGATAGGATAGAGGATAGGATAGGATAGAGGATAGGATAGGATAGAGGATAGGATAGGATAGAGGATAGGATAGGATAGAGGATAGGATAGGATAGAGGATAGGATAGGATAGAGGATAGGATAGGATAGAGGATAGGATAGGATAGAGGATAGGATAGGATAGAGGATAGGATAGGATAGAGGATAGGATAGGATAGAGGATAGGATAGGATAGAGGATAGGATAGGATAGAGGATAGGATAGGATAGAGGATAGGATAGGATAGAGGATAGGATAGGATAGAGGATAGGATAGGATAGAGGATAGGATAGGATAGAGGATAGGATAGGATAGAGGATAGGATAGGATAGAGGATAGGATAGGATAGAGGATAGGATAGGATAGAGGATAGGATAGGATAGAGGATAGGATAGGATAGAGGATAGGATAGGATAGAGGATAGGATAGGATAGAGGATAGGATAGGATAGAGGATAGGATAGGATAGAGGATAGGATAGGATGGAGGATAGGATAGGATAGAGGATAGGATAGGATAGAGGATAGGATAGGATAGAGGATAGGATAGGATGGAGGATAGGATATTATAGAGGATAGGATAGGATAGAGGATAGGATAGGATAGAGGATAGGATAGGATAGGATAGAGGATAGGATAGGATAGAGGATAGGATAGGATAGAGGATAGGATAGGATAGAGGATAGGATAGGATAGAGGATAGGATCGGATAGAGGATATTATAGGGTAGAGGATAGGATAGGATAGAGGATACGATATGATAGAGGATAGGAAAGAGGATAGGATATAATACAGTATAGGATAGGATTGAGTATAGGATGGGATAGAGGATAGGATAGGGTATTGGATAGGATAGAGGATAGGATAGGATACAGGATAGGATAGGATAGAGGATAGGATAGGATAGGATAGAGGATACGATATGATAGAGGATAGGAAAGAGGATAGGATATAATACATTATAGGATAGGATAGAGGATAGGATAGGATAGAGGATAGGATAGGGTAGAGGATAGGATAGGATAGAGGAGAGGATAGGATAGAGGATAGGATAGGATAGAGGATAGGATAGGATAGAGGATAGGATAGGATAGAGGATAGGATATTATAGAGGATAGGATAGGATAGAGGATAGGATAGGATAGAGGATAGGATAGGATAGAGGATACTATAGGATAGAGGATAGGATAGGATAGAGGATAGGATAGAGGATAGGATAGGATAGAGGATAGGATATGATAGAGGATAGGATAGGATAGAGGATAGGATAGAGGAGAGGATAGGATAGAGGATAGGATAGGATAGAGGATAGGATAGGATAGAGGATAGGATAGGATAGAGGATAGGATAGGATAGAGGATAGGATAGGATAGACGATAGGATAGGATAGAGGATAGGATAGAATAGAGGATACGATAGAGGATAGGATATTATAGAGGATAGGATAGGATAGAGGCTAGGATAGGATATAGGATAGGATAGGATAGAGGATAGGATAGGATAGAGGATAGGATAGGATAGAGGATAGGATATAATAGAGGATAGGATAGGATACAGGATAGGATAGGATTGAGGATAGCATAGGATAAAGGATAGGATAGGATAGAGGATAGGATAGGATAGAGGATAGGATAGGATAGAGGATAGGATATAATAGAGGATAGGATAGGATACAGGATAGGATAGGATTGAGGATAGCATAGGATAAAGGATAGGATAGGATAGAGAATAGGATAGGATAGAGGATAGGATAGGATAGAGGATAGGATAGGATAGAGGATAGTATAGGATAGAGGATAGGATAGGATAGTGGAGAGGATAGGATAGAGGATAGTATAGGATAGAGGGTAGGATAGGATAGTGGAGAGGATAGGATAGAGGATAGGATAGGATAGAGGATAGGATATGGTAGAGCATAGGATAGGATAGAGGATACGATATGTTAGAGGATAGGAAAGAGGATAGGATATAATACAGTATAGGATAGGATTGAGTATAGGATGGGATAGAGGATAGGATAGGGGATTGGATAGGATAGAGGATAGGATAGGATAGAGGATAGGATAGTATACAGAATAGGATAGGATAGAGGATAGGATAGGGTAAAGGATAGGATTGGTGATAGGATAGGATAGGATAGTGGATAGGATAGGATGGATGATAGTATAGAGGATAGAATAAAGTAATGGATGGGATAGAGAATATTATAGCATAGAGGATAGGATAGGATAGAGGATAGGATAGGATAGAGGATAGGATAGGATAGGATAGAGGATAGGATAGGATAGGATAGAGGATAGGATAGAATAGAGGATACGATAAAGGATAGGATATTATAGAGCATAGGATAGGATAGAGGATAGGATATAATAGAGGATAGGATAGGATACAGGATAGGATAGGATTGAGGATAGCATAGGATAAAGGAAAGGATAGGATAGAGGATAGGATAGGATAGAGGATAGGATAGGATAGAGGATAGGATAGGAAAGAGGATAGGATAGGATAGAGGATAGGATAGGATAGAGGATAGGATAGGATAGAGGATAGGATAGGATAGAGGATAGGATAGGATAGAGGATAGGATAGGATAGAGAATAGGATATGATAGAGGATAGGATAGGATAGAGGATAGGATAGAGGATAGGATAGGATAGAGGAGAGGATAGGATAGAAGATAGGATAGGATAGAGGATAGGATAGGATAGAGGATAGGATAGGATAGAGGATAGGATAGGATAGAGGATAGGATAGGATAGAGGATAGGATAGGATAGAGGATAGGATAGGATAGAGGATAGGATAGGATAGAGGATAGGATAGGATAGAGGATAGGATAGGATAGAGGATAGGATAGGATAGAGGATAGGATAGGATACAGGATAGGATAGGATAAAGGATAGGATAGGATTGAGGATAGGATATGTTAGAGGATAGGAAAGAGGATAGGATATAATACAGTATAGGATAGGATAGAGGATACGATATGTTAGAGGATAGGAAAGAGGATAGGATATAATACAGTATAAGATAGGATTGAGTATAGGATAGGATAGAGGATAGGATAGGATAGAGGATAGGATAGGATACAGAATAGGATAGGATAGAGGATAGGATAGGATAGAGGATAGGATAGGATAGAGGATAGGATAGGATAGGATAGGATAGAGGATAGAGGATAGGATAGAGGATAGGATAGAGGATAGGATAGTATAGAGGATAGGATAGGATAGAGGATAGGATAGGATAGAGGATAGGATAGGATAGAGGATAGGATAAGATAGATGTAAGGATAGGGTAGAGGATAGGATAGGATAGAGGATAGGATAGGATAGAGGATAGGATATGATAGAGGATAGGATAGGATAGAGGATAGGATAGTATAGAGGATAGTATAGGATAGAGGATAGGATAGGATAGAGGAGAGGATAGGATAGAGGATAGGATAGGATAGAGGATAGGATAGGATAGAGGATAGGATAGGATAGAGGATATTATAGGGTAGAGGATAGGATAGGATAGAGGATACGATATGATAGAGGATAGGAAAGAGGATAGGATAGAATACAGTATAGGATAGGATTGAGTATAGGATGGGATAGAGGATAGGATAGGGTATTGGATAGGATAGAGGATAGGATAGGATACAGGATAGGATAGGATAGAGGATAGGATAGGATAGAGGATACGATATGATAGAGGATAGGAAAGAGGATAGGATATAATACATTATAGGATAGGATAGAGGATAGGATAGGATAGAGGATAGGATAGGATAGGATAGAGGATAGGATAGGATAGAGGATAGGATAGGATAGAGGATAGGATAGGATAGAGGATAGGATAGGATAGAGGATAGGATAGGATAGAGGATAGGATAGGATAGAGGATAGGATAGAGGATAGGATAGGATAGAAGATAGGATAGGATAGAGGATTGGATAGGATAGAGGATAGGATAGGATAGAGTATAGGATAGGGTAGAGGATAGGATAGGATAGAGGATAGGATAGGATAGAGGATAGGATAGGATAGAGGATAGGATAGGATAGAGGATAGGATAGGATAGAGGATAGGATAGGATAGAGGATAGGATAGGATAGAGGATAGGATAGGATAGGATAGAGGATAGGATAGGATAGAGGATAGGATAGGATAGAGGATAGGATAGGATAGAGGATAGGATAGGATAGAGGATAGGATAGGATAGAGGATAGGATAGGATAGAGGATAGGATAGGATAGAGGATAGGATAGGATAGAGGATAGGATAGGATAGAGGATAGGATAGGATAGAGGATAGGAAGGATTGAGGATAGGATAGGATAAAGGATAGGATAGGATAGAGGATAGGATAGGATAGAGGATAGGATAGGATAGAGGATAGGATAGGATAGAGGATAGGATAGGATAGAGGATACGATATGATAGAGGATAGGAAAGAGGATAGGATATAATACAGTATAGGATAGGATTGACTATAGGATGGGATAGAGGATAGGATAGGGTATTGGATAGGATAGAGGATAGGATAGGATAGAGGATAGGATAGGATAGAGGATAGGATAGGATTGAGGATAGGATAGGATAGAGGATAGGATAGAGGATAGGATAGGATAGAGGATAGGATAGGATACAGGATAGGATAGGATAGAGGATAGGATATGATAGAGGATGGGATAGGATAGAGGATAGGATAGGATAGAGGATAGGATAGGATAGAGGATATGATAGGATAGAGGATAGGATAGGGTAGAGCATAGGATAGGATAGAGGATAGGATAGAGGATAGGATAGAGGATAGGATAGGATAGAGGATAGGATAGGATACAGGATAGGATAGGATAGAGGATAGGATATGATAGAGGATGGGATAGGATAGAGGATAGGATAGGATAGAGGATAGGATAGAGGATAGGATAGAGGATAGGATATAATAGAGGATAGGTTAGGATAGAGGATAGGATAGGATAGAGGATAGGATAGGATAGAGGATAGGATAGAATAGAGGATTCGATATTATAGACGATAGGATACGATAGAGTATAGGATAGAATTGAGGATAGGATAGGTTAGAGGATTCGATATTATAGACGATAGGATAGGATAGAGTATAGGATAGGATAGAGGATAGGATAGGATAGAGGATAGGATAGGATAGAGGATATGATAGGATAGAGGATAGGATAGGGTAGAGGATAGGATAGGATAGAGGATAGGATAGGATAGAGGATAGGATATGATAGAGGATAGGATAGGACAGAGGATAGGATAGTATAGAGGATAGTATAGGATAGAGGATAGGATAGGATAGAGGAGAGGATAGGATAGAGGATAGGATAGGATAGAGGATAGGGTAGGATAGAGGATAGGATAGGATAGAGGATATTATAGGGTAGAGGATAGGATAGGATAGAGGATACGATATGATAGAGGATAGGAACGAGGATAGGATATAATACAGTATAGGATAGGATTGAGTATAGGATGGGATAGCGGATAGGATAGGGTATTGGATATGATAGAGGATAGGATATAATAGAGGATAGGGTAGGGTATAGGATAGGATAGGATAGAGGATAGGATAGGATAGAGGATAGGATAGGATAGAGGATAGGATAGGATAGAGGGTAGGATAGGATAGAGGATAGGGTAGAATAGAGGATAGGATAGGATAGAGGATAGGATAGGGTAGAGGATAGGATAGGATAGAGGATACGATATGATAGAGGAGAGGATAGGATAGAGGATAGGATAGGATAGAGGATAGGATAGGATAGAGGATAGGATAGGATAGAGGATAGGATAGGATAGGATAGAGGATGGGATAGGATAGAGGATAGGATAGAGGATAGGATAGGATAGAGGATAGGATAGGATAGAGGATAGGATAGGATAGAGGATAGGATAGGATAGAGGATAGGATAGGATAGAGGATAGGATAGGATAGAGGATAGGATAGGATAGAGGATAGGATAGGATAGAGGATAGGATAGGATAGAGGATAGGATAGGATAGAGGATAGGATAGGATACAGTATAGGATAGGATAGAGGATAGGATAGGATAGAGGATAGGATAGGATAGAGGATAGGATAGGATAGAGGATAGGATAGGATAGAGGATAGGATAGGATAGAGGATAGGATAGAGGAGAGGATAGGATAGAGGATAGGATAGGATAGAGGATAGGATAGGATAGAGGATAGGATAGGATAGAGGATATTATAGGGTAGAGGATAGGATAGGATAGAGGATACGATATGATAGAGGATAGGAAAGAGGATAGGATATAATACAGTATAGGATAGGATTGAGTATAGGATGGGATAGAGGATAGGATAGGGTATTGGATAGGATAGAGGATAGGATAGGATACAGGATAGGAGAGGATAGAGGATAGGATATGATAGAGGATAGGAAAGAGGATAGGATATAATACAGTATAGGATAGGATAGAGGATAGGATAGGATAGAGGATAGGATAGGATAGAGGATAGGATAGGATAGAGGATAGGATAGGATAGAGGATAGGATAGGATAGAGGATAGGATAGGATAGAGGATAGGATAGGATAGGATAGAGGATAGGATAGGATAGAGGATAGGATAGGATAGAGGATAGGATAGTATAGAGGATAGTATAGGATAGAGGATAGGATAGGATAGAGGAGAGGATAGGATAGAGGATAGGATAGGATAGAGGATAGGATAGGATAGAGGATAGGATAGGATAGAGGATAGGATAGGATAGAGGATAGGATAGGATAGAGGATAGGATAGAGGATAGGATAGGATAGAGGATAGGAAAGGATAGAGGATAGGATAGAGGATAGGATAGGATAGAGGATAGGAAAGGATAGAGGATAGGATAGGATAGAGGATAGGATAGGATAGAGGATAGGATAGGATAGAGGATAGGATAGGATAGAGGATAGGATAGGATAGAGGATAGGATAGGATAGAGGATAGGATAGGGTAGAGGATAGGATAGGATAGAGGATAGGATAGGATAGAGGATAGGATATGATAGAGGATAGGATAGGATAGAGGATAGGATAGTATAGAGGATAGTATAGGATAGAGGATAGGATAGGATAGAGGAGAGGATAGGATAGAGGATAGGATAGGATAGAGGATAGGATAGGATAGAGGATAGGATAGGATAGAGGATAGGATAGGATAGAGGATATTATAGGGTAGAGGATAGGATAGGATAGAGGATACGATATGATAGAGGGTAGGAAAGAGGATAGGATATAATACAGTATAGGATAGGATTGAGTATAGGATGGGATAGAGGATAGGATAGGGTATTGGATAGGATAGAGGATAGGATAGGATACAGGATAGGATAGGATAGAGGATAGGATATGATAGAGGATAGGAAAGAGGATAGGATATAATACAGTATAGGATAGGATAGAGGATAGGATAGGATAGAGGATAGGATAGGATAGAGGATAGGATATGATAGAGGATAGGATAGGATAGAGGATAGGATAGTATAGAGGATAGTATAGGATAGAGGATAGGATAGGATAGAGGAGAGGATAGGATAGAGGATAGGATAGGATAGAGGATAGGATAGGATAGAGGATAGGATAGGATAGAGGATATTATAGGGTAGAGGATAGGATAGGATAGAGGATACGATATGATAGAGGGTAGGAAAGAGGATAGGATATAATACAGTATAGGATAGGATTGAGTATAGGATGGGATAGAGGATAGGATAGGGTATTGGATAGGATAGAGGATAGGATAGGATACAGGATAGGATAGGATAGAGGATAGGATACGATAGAGGATAGGAAAGAGGATAGGATATAATACAGTATAGGATAGGATAGAGGATAGGATAGGATAGAGGATAGGATAGGATAGAGGATAGGATAGGATAGAGGATAGGATAGGATAGAGGATAGGATAGGATAGAGGATAGGATAGGATAGAGGATAGGATAGGATAGAGGATAGGATAGGATAGAGGATAGGATAGGATAGAGGAGAGGATAGGATAGAAGATAGGATAGGATAGAGGATAGGATAGGATAGAGGATAGGATAGGATAGAGGATAGGATAGAGGATAGGATAGAGGATAGGATAGGATAGAGGATAGGATAGGATAGAGGATAGGATAGGATAGAGGATAGGATAGGATAGAGGATAGGATAGGATAGAGGATAGGATAGGATAGAGGATAGGATAGGATAGAGGATAGGATAGGATAGAGGATAGGATAGGATAGAGGATAGGATAGGATAGAGGATAGGATAGGATAGAGGATAGGATAGGATAGAGGATAGGATAGGATAGAGGATAGGATAGGATAGAGGATAGGATAGGATAGAGGATAGGATAGGATAGAGGATAGGATAGGATACAGGATAGGATAGGATAAAGGATAGGATAGGATTGAGGATAGGATATGTTAGAGGATAGGAAAGAGGATAGGATATAATACAGTATAGGATAGGATAGAGGATACGATATGTTAGAGGATAGGAAAGAGGATAGGATATAATACAGTATAAGATAGGATTGAGTATAGGATAGGATAGAGGATAGGATAGGATAGAGGATAGGATAGGATACAGAATAGGATAGGATAGAGGATAGGATAGGATAGAGGATAGGATAGCATAGAGGATAGGATAGGATAGGATAGGATAGAGGATAGAGGATAGGATAGAGGATAGGATAGAGGATAGGATAGAGGATAGGATAGCATAGAGGATAGGATAGGATAGAGGATAGGATAGGATAGATGATAGGATAGGATAGAGGATAGGATAAGATAGATGATAGGATAGGGCAGAGGATAGGATAGGATAGAGGATAGGATAGGATAGAGGATAGGATATGATAGAGGATAGGATAGGATAGAGGATAGGATAGTATAGGGGATAGTATAGGATAGAGGATAGGATAGGATAGAGGAGAGGATAGGATAGAGGATAGGATAGGATAGAGGATAGGATAGGATAGAGGATAGGATAGGATAGAGGATATTATAGGGTAGAGGATAGGATAGGATAGAGGATACGATATGATAGAGGATAGGAAAGAGGATAGGATATAATACAGTATAGGATAGGATTGAGTATAGGATGGGATAGAGGATAGGATAGGGTATTGGATAGGATAGAGGATAGGATAGGATACAGGATAGGATAGGATAGAGGATAGGATAGGATAGAGGATAGGATAGGATAGAGGATACGATATGATAGAGGATAGGAAAGAGGATAGGATATAATACATTATAGGATAGGATAGAGGTTAGGATAGGATAGAGGATAGGATAGGATAGGATAGAGGATAGGATAGGATAGAGGATAGGATAGGATAGAGGATAGGATAGGATAGAGGATAGGATAGGATAGAGGATAGGATAGGATAGAGGATTGGATAGGATAGAGGATAGGATAGGATAGAGTATAGGATAGGGTAGAGGATAGGATAGGATAGAGGATAGGATAGGATAGAGGATAGGATAGGATAGAGGATAGGATAGGATAGAGGATAGGATAGGATAGAGGATAGGATAGGATAGAGGATAGGATAGGATAGAGGATAGGATAGGATAGAGGATAGGATAGGATAGGATAGAGGATAGGATAGGATAGAGGATAGGATAGGATAGAGGATAGGATAGGATAGAGGATAGGATAGGATAGAGGATAGGATAGGATAGAGGATAGGATAGGATAGAGGATAGGATAGGATAGAGGATAGGATAGGATAGAGGATAGGATAGGATAGAGGATAGGAAGGATTGAGGATAGGATAGGATAAAGGATAGGATAGGATAGAGGATAGGATAGGATAGGATAGAGGATAGGATAGGATAGAGGATAGGATAGGATAGAGGATAGGATAGGATAGAGGATACGATATGATAGAGGATAGGAAAGAGGATAGGATATAATACAGTATAGGATAGGATTGACTATAGGATGGGATAGAGGATAGGATAGGGTATTGGATAGGATAGAGGATAGGATAGGATAGAGGATAGGATAGGATTGAGGATAGGATAGGATAGAGGATAGGATAGAGGATAGGATAGGATAGAGGATAGGATAGGATAGAGGATAGGATAGGATAGAGGATAGGATAGGATAGAGGATAGGATAGGATAGAGGATAGGATAGGATAGAGGATAGGATAGGGTAGAGGATAGGATAGGATAGAGGATAGGATAGGATAGAGGATAGGATATGATAGAGGATAGGATAGGATAGAGGATAGGATAGTATAGAGGATAGTATAGGATAGAGGATAGGATAGGATAGAGGAGAGGATAGGATAGAGGATAGGATAGGATAGAGGATAGGATAGGATAGAGGATAGGATAGGATAGAGGATAGGATAGGATAGAGGATATTATAGGGTAGAGGATAGGATAGGATAGAGGATACGATATGATAGAGGGTAGGAAAGAGGATAGGATATAATACAGTATAGGATAGGATTGAGTATAGGATGGGATAGAGGATAGGATAGGGTATTGGATAGGATAGAGGATAGGATAGGATACAGGATAGGATAGGATAGAGGATAGGATATGATAGAGGATAGGAAAGAGGATAGGATATAATACAGTATAGGATAGGATAGAGGATAGGATAGGATAGAGGATAGGATAGGATAGAGGATAGGATATGATAGAGGATAGGATAGGATAGAGGATAGGATAGTATAGAGGATAGTATAGGATAGAGGATAGGATAGGATAGAGGAGAGGATAGGATAGAGGATAGGATAGGATAGAGGATAGGATAGGATAGAGGATAGGATAGGATAGAGGATATTATAGGGTAGAGGATAGGATAGGATAGAGGATACGATATGATAGAGGGTAGGAAAGAGGATAGGATATAATACAGTATAGGATAGGATTGAGTATAGGATGGGATAGAGGATAGGATAGGGTATTGGATAGGATAGAGGATAGGATAGGATACAGGATAGGATAGGATAGAGGATAGGATACGATAGAGGATAGGAAAGAGGATAGGATATAATACAGTATAGGATAGGATAGAGGATAGGATAGGATAGAGGATAGGATAGGATAGAGGATAGGATAGGATAGAGGATAGGATAGGATAGAGGATAGGATAGGATAGAGGATAGGATAGGATAGAGGATAGGATAGGATAGAGGATAGGATAGGATAGAGGATAGGATAGGATAGAGGATAGGATAGGATAGAGGAGAGGATAGGATAGAAGATAGGATAGGATAGAGGATAGGATAGGATAGAGGATAGGATAGGATAGAGGATAGGATAGAGGATAGGATAGAGGATAGGATAGGATAGAGGATAGGATAGGATAGAGGATAGGATAGGATAGAGGATAGGATAGGATAGAGGATAGGATAGGATAGAGGATAGGATAGGATAGAGGATAGGATAGGATAGAGGATAGGATAGGATAGAGGATAGGATAGGATAGAGGATAGGATAGGATAGAGGATAGGATAGGATAGAGGATAGGATAGGATAGAGGATAGGATAGGATAGAGGATAGGATAGGATAGAGGATAGGATAGGATAGAGGATAGGATAGGATAGAGGATAGGATAGGATACAGGATAGGATAGGATAGGATAAAGGATAGGATAGGATTGAGGATAGGATATGTTAGAGGATAGGAAAGAGGATAGGATATAATACAGTATAGGATAGGATAGAGGATACGATATGTTAGAGGATAGGAAAGAGGATAGGATATAATACAGTATAAGATAGGATTGAGTATAGGATAGGATAGAGGATAGGATAGGATAGAGGATAGGATAGGATACAGAATAGGATAGGATAGAGGATAGGATAGGATAGAGGATAGGATAGCATAGAGGATAGGATAGGATAGGATAGGATAGAGGATAGAGGATAGGATAGAGGATAGGATAGAGGATAGGATAGCATAGAGGATAGGATAGGATAGAGGATAGGATAGGATAGATGATAGGATAGGATAGAGGATAGGATAAGATAGATGATAGGATAGGGCAGAGGATAGGATAGGATAGAGGATAGGATAGGATAGAGGATAGGATATGATAGAGGATAGGATAGGATAGAGGATAGGATAGTATAGAGGATAGTATAGGATAGAGGATAGGATAGGATAGAGGAGAGGATAGGATAGAGGATAGGATAGGATAGAGGATAGGATAGGATAGAGGATAGGATAGGATAGAGGATATTATAGGGTAGAGGATAGGATAGGATAGAGGATACGATATGATAGAGGATAGGAAAGAGGATAGGATATAATACAGTATAGGATAGGATTGAGTATAGGATGGGATAGAGGATAGGATAGGGTATTGGATAGGATAGAGGATAGGATAGGATACAGGATAGGATAGGATAGAGGATAGGATAGGATAGAGGATAGGATAGGATAGAGGATACGATATGATAGAGGATAGGAAAGAGGATAGGATATAATACATTATAGGATAGGATAGAGGATAGGATAGGATAGAGGATAGGATAGGATAGAGGATAGGATAGGATAGAGGATAGGATAGGATAGAGGATAGGATAGGATAGAGGATA
The DNA here is from genome assembly GCF_050948215.1 of Halictus rubicundus. Classification (NCBI taxonomy): domain Eukaryota; kingdom Metazoa; phylum Arthropoda; class Insecta; order Hymenoptera; family Halictidae; genus Halictus; species Halictus rubicundus. The sequence continues at coordinate 27,541 of NW_027488852.1, read as the reverse complement.
GGATAGGATAGAGGATAGGATAGGATACAGGATAGGATAGGATAAAGGATAGGATAGGATTGAGGATAGGATATGTTAGAGGATAGGAAAGAGGATAGGATATAATACAGTATAGGATAGGATAGAGGATACGATATGTTAGAGGATAGGAAAGAGGATAGGATATAATACAGTATAAGATAGGATTGAGTATAGGATAGGATAGAGGATAGGATAGGATAGAGGATAGGATAGGATACAGAATAGGATAGGATAGAGGATAGGATAGGATAGAGGATAGGATAGCATAGAGGATAGGATAGGATAGGATAGGATAGAGGATAGAGGATAGGATAGAGGATAGGATAGAGGATAGGATAGCATAGAGGATAGGATAGGATAGAGGATAGGATAGGATAGATGATAGGATAGGATAGAGGATAGGATAAGATAGATGATAGGATAGGGCAGAGGATAGGATAGGATAGAGGATAGGATAGGATAGAGGATAGGATATGATAGAGGATAGGATAGGATAGAGGATAGGATAGCATACAGAATAGGATAGGATAGAGGATAGGATAGGATAGAGGAGAGGATAGGATAGAGGATAGGATAGGATAGAGGATAGGATAGGATAGAGGATAGGATAGGATAGAGGATATTATAGGGTAGAGGATAGGATAGGATAGAGGATACGATATGATAGAGGATAGGAAAGAGGATAGGATATAATACAGTATAGGATAGGATTGAGTATAGGATGGGATAGAGGATAGGATAGGGTATTGGATAGGATAGAGGATAGGATAGGATACAGGATAGGATAGGATAGAGGATAGGATAGGATAGAGGATAGGATAGGATAGAGGATACGATATGATAGAGGATAGGAAAGAGGATAGGATATAATACATTATAGGATAGGATAGAGGTTAGGATAGGATAGAGGATAGGATAGGATAGGATAGAGGATAGGATAGGATAGAGGATAGGATAGGATAGAGGATAGGATAGGATAGAGGATAGGATAGGATAGAGGATAGGATAGGATAGAGGATTGGATAGGATAGAGGATAGGATAGGATAGAGTATAGGATAGGGTAGAGGATAGGATAGGATAGAGGATAGGATAGGATAGAGGATAGGATAGGATAGAGGATAGGATAGGATAGAGGATAGGATAGGATAGAGGATAGGATAGGATAGAGGATAGGATAGGATAGAGGATAGGATAGGATAGAGGATAGGATAGGATAGGATAGAGGATAGGATAGGATAGAGGATAGGATAGGATAGAGGATAGGATAGGATAGAGGATAGGATAGGATAGAGGATAGGATAGGATAGAGGATAGGATAGGATAGAGGATAGGATAGGATAGAGGATAGGATAGGATAGAGGATAGGATAGGATAGAGGATAGGAAGGATTGAGGATAGGATAGGATAAAGGATAGGATAGGATAGAGGATAGGATAGGATAGGATAGAGGATAGGATAGGATAGAGGATAGGATAGGATAGAGGATAGGATAGGATAGAGGATACGATATGATAGAGGATAGGAAAGAGGATAGTATATAATACAGTATAGGATAGGATTGACTATAGGATGGGATAGAGGATAGGATAGGGTATTGGATAGGATAGAGGATAGGATAGGATAGAGGATAGGATAGGATTGAGGATAGGATAGGATAGAGGATAGGATAGAGGATAGGATAGGATAGAGGATAGGATAGGATACAGGATAGGATAGGATAGAGGATAGGATATGATAGAGGATGGGATAGGATAGAGGATAGGATAGGATAGAGGATAGGATAGGATAGAGGATATGATAGGATAGAGGATAGGATAGGATAGAGCATAGGATAGGATAGAGGATAGGATAGAGGATAGGATAGGATAGAGGATAGGATAGGATACAGGATAGGATAGGATAGAGGATAGGATATGATAGAGAATGGGATAGGATAGAGGATAGGATAGGATAGAGGATAGGATAGAGGATAGGATATAATAGAGGATAGGATAGGATAGAGGATAGGATAGGATAGAGGATAGGATAGGATAGAGGATAGGATAGAATAGAGGATTCGATATTATAGACGATAGGATACGATAGAGTATAGGATAGAATTGAGGATAGGATAGGTTAGAGGATTCGATATCATAGACGATAGGATAGGATAGAGTATAGGATAGGATAGAGGATAGGATAGGATAGAGGATAGGATAGGATAGAGGATATGATAGGATAGAGGATAGGATAGGGTAGAGGATAGGATAGGATAGAGGATATGATAGGATAGAGGATAGGATATGATAGAGGATAGGATAGGACAGAGGATAGGATAGTATAGAGGATAGTATAGGATAGAGGATAGGATAGGATAGAGGAGAGGATAGGATAGAGGATAGGATAGGATAGAGGATAGGGTAGGATAGAGGATAGGATAGGATAGAGGATATTATAGGGTAGAGGATAGGATAGGATAGAGGATACGATATGATAGAGGATAGGAACGAGGATAGGATATAATACATTATAGGATAGGATTGAGTATAGGATGGGATAGCGGATAGGATAGGGTATTGGATATGATAGAGGATAGGATATAATAGAGGATAGGATAGGGTATAGGATAGGATAGGATAGAGGATAGGATAGGATAGAGGATAGGATAGGATAGAGGATAGGATAGGATAGAGGGTAGGATAGGATAGAGGATAGGGTAGAATAGAGGATAGGATAGGATAGAGGATAGGATAGGGTAGAGGATAGGATAGGATAGAGGATACGATATGATAGAGGATAGGATAGGATAGAGGATAGGATAGGATAGAGGATAGGATAGGATAGAGGATAGGATAGGATAGAGGATAGGATAGGATAGAGGATAGGATAGGATAGAGGATGGGATAGGATAGAGGATAGGATAGAGGATAGGATAGGATAGGATAGAGGATAGGATAGGATAGAGGATAGGATAGGATAGAGGATAGGATAGGATACAGTATAGGATAGGATAGAGGATAGGATAGGATAGAGGATAGGATAGGATAGAGGATAGGATAGGATAGAGGATAGGATAGAGGAGAGGATAGGATAGAGGATATAATAGGATAGAGGATAGGATAGGATAGAGGATAGCGTACCCCCGTTGCGACGCCTCTGACGCGAGCGGGGACGCCCTTGATGACCTCGAGGCGGGGGATCGGATATCCCCTTACACTCGGTCACCAACGGCGACCCCGGAGGCCGCCGGGCATCTCGGGCGGGGGCTCGGATGCTCATCGGGCGGCCTAACAGGGGGGGAAGGCGCCACGTCGTCCGTTGCGTGGTGCCTTCGGATAGAGTAGGTACGGGAGGGGGCCGCGTCCCCCCCCCCCCCCTGGGTGGTATGCTAAGGCGGGGGCACACCGGATTGACATGCGCGCGCAGAGCACGGGTGCCCCCAGGAGTCTAGGGACGGACGGGGAGGAGTTAGTGGGTATACTCGGCGTTGCACCAACCAGCCGAGGAGTCCCACATAACCCGGACCACCCCCCCCCCGGGGGGGTTCGGGTATCCGTAACGAGATTACCTCCTCGAAAAAAAAAAAAAAAAAAAAAAAAATAGGATAGGATAGAGGATAGGATAGGATAGAGGATAGGATAGGATAGAGGATAGGATAGGATAGAGGATAGGATAGGATAGAGGATAGGATATGATAGAGGATAGGATAGGATAGAGGATAGGATAGTATAGATGATAGTATAGGATAGAGGATAGGATAGGATAGAGGAGAGGATAGGATAGAGGATAGGATAGGATAGAGGATAGGATAGGATAGAGGATAGGATAGGATAGAGGATATTATAGGGTAGAGGATAGGATAGGATAGAGGATACGATATGATAGAGGGTAGGAAAAGAGGATAGGATATAATACAGTATAGGATAGGATTGAGTATAGGATGGGATAGAGGATAGGATAGGGTATTGGATAGGATAGAGGATAGGATAGGATACAGGATAGGATAGGATAGAGGATAGGATATGATAGAGGATAGAAAAGAGGATAGGATATAATACAGTATAGGATAGGATACAGGATAGGATAGGATAGAGGATAGGATAGGATAGAGGATAGGATAGGATAGAGGATAGGATAGGATAGAGGATAGGATAGGATAGAGGATAGGATAGGATAGAGGATAGGATAGGATAGAGGATAGGATAGGATAGAGGATAGGATATGATAGAGGATAGGATAGGATAGAGGATAGGATAGTATAGATGATAGTATAGGATAGAGGATAGGATAGGATAGAGGAGAGGATAGGATAGAGGATAGGATAGGATAGAGGATAGGATAGGATAGAGGATAGGATAGGATAGAGGATATTATAGGGTAGAGGATAGGATAGGATAGAGGATACGATATGATAGAGGGTAGGAAAGAGGATAGGATATAATACAGTATAGGATAGGATTGAGTATAGGATGGGATAGAGGATAGGATAGGGTATTGGATAGGATAGAGGATAGGATAGGATACAGGATAGGATAGGATAGAGGATAGGATATGATAGAGGATAGAAAAGAGGATAGGATATAATACAGTATAGGATAGGATACAGGATAGGATAGGATAGAGGATAGGATAGGATAGAGGATAGGATAGGATAGAGGATAGGATAGGATAGAGGATAGGATAGGATAGAGGATAGGATAGGATAGAGGATAGGATAGGATAGAGGATAGGATAGGATAGAGGATAGGATAGGATAGAGGATAGGATAGGATAGAGGATAGGATAGGATAGAGGATAGGATAGGATAGAAGATAGGATAGGATAGAGGATAGGATAGGATAGAGGATAGGATAGGATAGAAGATAGGATAGGATAGAGGATAGGATAGGATAGGATAGAGGATAGGATAGGATAGAGGATAGGATAGGATAGAGGATAGGATAGGATAGAGGATAGGATAGGATAGAGGATAGGATAGGATAGAGGATAGGATAGGATAGAGTATAGGATAGAGGATAGGACAGGATAGAGGATAGGATAGGATAGAGGATAGGATAGGATAGAGGATAGGATAGGATAGAGGATAGGATAGGATAGAGGATAGGATAGGATAGAGGATAGGATAGAGGATAGGATAGGATAGAGGATAGGATATGATAGAGGATAGGATAGGATAGAGGATAGGATAGAGGAGAGGATAGGATAGAGGATAGGATAGGATAGAGGATAGGATAGGATAGAGGATAGGATAGGATAGACGATAGGATAGGATAGAGGATAGGATAGAATAGAGGATACGATAGAGGATAGGATATTATAGAGGATAGGATTGGATAGAGGATAGGATAGGATAGAGGCTAGGATAGGATATAGGATAGGATAGGATAGAGGATAGGATAGGATAGAAGATAGGATAGGATAGAGGATAGGATATAATAGAGGATAGGATAGGATACAGGATAGGATAGGATTGAGGATAGCATAGGATAAAGGATAGGATAGGATAGAGAATAGGATAGGATAGAGGATAGGATAGGATAGAGGATAGGATAGGATAGAGGATAGTATAGGATAGAGGATAGGATAGGATAGTGGAGAGGATAGGATAGAGGATAGTATAGGATAGAGGATAGGATAGGATAGTGGAGAGGATAGGATAGAGGATAGGATAGGATAGAGGATAGGATATGGTAGAGCATAGGATAGGATAGAGGATACGATATGTTAGAGGATAGGAAAGAGGATAGGATATAATACAGTATAGGATAGGATTGAGTATAGGATGGGATAGAGGATAGGATAGGGGATTGGATAGGATAGAGGATAGGATAGGATAGAGGATAGGATAGGATAGGATAGAGGATAGGATAGGATAGGATAGAGGATAGGATAGAATAGAGGATACGATAGAGGATAGGATATTATAGAGGATAGGATAGGATAGAGGATAGGATATAATAGAGGATAGGATAGGATACAGGATAGGATAGGATTGAGGATAGCATAGGATAAAGGAAAGGATAGGATAGAGGATAGGATAGGATAGAGGATAGGATAGGATAGAGGATAGGATAGGATAGAGGATAGGATAGGATAGAGGATAGGATAGGATAGAGGATAGGATAGGATAGAGGATAGGATAGAATAGAGGATAGGATAGAGGATAGGATAGGATAGAGGATAGGATAGGATAGAGGATAGGATAGGATAGAGGATAGGATAGGATAGAGGATAGGATAGGATAGAGGATAGGGTAGGATAGAGGATAGGATAGGATAGATAATAGGATAGAAGAGAGGGTAGGATAGGATAGAAGATAGGATAGGATAGAGGATAGGATAGGATAGAGGATAGGATAGAGGATAGGATAGAGGATAGGATAGGATAGGATAGAGGATAGGATAGAGGATAGGATAGAGGATAGGATAGAGGATAGGATAGGATAGAGGATAGGATGGGATACACGATAGGACAGGATAGAGAATAGGATATGATAGAGGATAGGATAGGATAGAGGAGAGGATAGGATAGAAGATAGGATAGGATAGAGGATAGGATAGGATAGAGGATAGGATAGGATAGAGGATAGGATAGAGGATAGGATAGGATAGAGGATAGGATAGGATAGAGGATAGGATAGGATAGAGGGTAGGATAGGATAGAGGATAGGATAGGATAGAGGATAGGATAGGATAGAGGGTAGGATAGGATAGAGGATAGGATAGGATAGAGGATAGGATAGGATAGAGGATAGGATAGGATAGAGGATAGGATAGGATAGAGGATAGGATAGGATAGAGGATAGGATAGGATAGAGGATAGGATAGGATAGAGGATAGGATAGGATAGAGGATAGGATAGGATAGAGGATAGGATAGGATAGAGGATAGGATAGGATAGAGGATAGGATAGGATAGAGGATAGGATAGGATAGAGCATAGGATAGGATACAGGATAGGATAGGATAAAGGATAGGATAGGATTGAGGATAGGATATGTTAGAGGATAGGAAAGAGGATAGGATATAATACAGTATAGGATAGGATAGAGGATACGATATGTTAGAGGATAGGAAAGAGGATAGGATATAATACAGTATAAGATAGGATTGAGTATAGGATAGGATAGAGGATAGGATAGGATAGAGGATAGGATAGGATACAGAATAGGATAGGATAGAGGATAGGATAGGATAAAGGATAGGATAGGATAGAGGATAGGATAGGATAGGATAGGATAGAGGATAGAGGATAGGATAGAGGATAGGATAGAGGATAGGATAGCATAGAGGATAGGATAGGATAGAGGATAGGATAGGATAGAGGATAGGATAGGATAGAGGATAGGATAAGATAGATGATAGGATAGGGTAGAGGATAGGATAGGATAGAGGATAGGATAGGATAGAGGATAGGATATGGTAGAGGATAGGATAGGATAGAGGATAGGATAGTATAGAGGATAGTATAGGATAGAGGATAGGATAGGATAGAGGAGAGGATAGGATAGAGGATAGGATAGGATAGAGGATAGGATAGGATAGAGGATAGGATAGGATAGAGGATATTATAGGGTAGAGGATAGGATAGGATAGAGGATAGGATAGGATAGAGGATAGGATAGGATAGAGGATATTATAGGGTAGAGGATAGGATAGGATAGAGGATACGATATGATAGAGGATAGGAAAGAGGATAGGATATAATACAGTATAGGATAGGATTGAGTATAGGATGGGATAGAGGATAGGATAGGGTATTGGATAGGATAGAGGATAGGATAGGATACAGGATAGGATAGGATAGAGGATAGGATAGGATAGAGGATAGGATAGGATAGAGGATACGATATGATAGAGGATAGGAAAGAGGATAGGATATAATACATTATAGGATAGGATAGAGGATAGGATAGGATAGAGGATAGGATAGGATAGGATAGAGTATAGGATAGGGTAGAGGATAGGATAGGATAGAGGATAGGATAGGATAGAGGATAGGATAGGATAGAGGATAGGATAGGATAGAGGATAGGATAGGATAGAGGATAGGATAGGATAGGATAGAGGATAGGATAGGATAGAGGATAGGATAGGATAGAGGATAGGATAGGATAGAGGATAGGATAGGATAGAGGATAGGATAGGATAGAGGATAGGATAGGATAGAGGATAGGATAGGATAGAGGATAGGATAGGATAGAGGATAGGATAGGATAGAGGATAGGAAGGATTGAGGATAGGATAGGATAAAGGATAGGATAGGATAGAGGATAGGATAGGATAGAGGATAGGATAGGATAGAGGATAGGATAGGATAGAGGATAGGATAGGATAGAGGATAGGATAGGATTGAGGATAGGATAGGATAGAGGATAGGATAGAGGATAGGATAGGATAGAGGATAGGATAGGATACAGGATAGGATAGGATAGAGGATAGGATATGATAGAGGATGGGATAGGATAGAGGATAGGATAGGATAGAGGATAGGATAGGATAGAGGATATGATAGGATAGAGGATATGATAGGATAGAGGATAGGATAGGATAGAGCATAGGATAGGATAGAGGATAGGATAGAGGATAGGATAGAGGATAGGATAGAGGATAGGATAGAGGATAGGATAGGATGGAGGATAGGATAGGATAGAGGATATTATAGGGTAGAGGATAGGATAGGATAGAGGATACGATATGATAGAGGATAGGAAAGAGGATAGGATATAATACAGTATAGGATAGGATTGAGTATAGGATGGGATAGAGGATATGATAGGGTATTGGATAGGATAGAGGATAGGATAAGATACAGGATAGGAGAGGATAGAGGATAGGATATGATAGAGGATAGGAAAGAGGATAGGATATAATACAGTATAGGATATGATAGAGGATAGGATAGGATAGAGGATAGGATAGGATAGAGGATAGGATAGGATAGAGGATAGGATAGGATAGAGGATAGGATAGGATAGAAGATAGGATAGGATAGAGGATAGGATAGGATAGAAGATAGGATAGGATAGAGGATAGGATAGGATAGAGGATAGGATAGGATAGAGGATAGGATAGGATAGAGGATAGGATAGGATAGAGGATAGGATAGGATAGAGGATAGGATAGGATTGAGGATAGGATAGGATAGAGGATGGGATAGAGGATAGGATAGGATAGAGGATAGGATAGGATACAGGATAGGATAGGATAGAGGATAGGATATGATAGAGGATGGGATAGGATAGAGGATAGGATAGGATAGAGGATAGGATAGGATAGAGGATATGATAGGATAGAGGATAGGATAGGATAGAGCATAGGATAGGATAGAGGATAGGATAGAGGATAGGATAGAGGATAGGATAGAGGATAGGATATAATAGAGGATAGGATAGGATAGAGGATAGGATAGGATAGAGGATAGGATAGAATAGAGGATTCGATATTATAGACGATAGGATACGATAGAGTATAGGATAGAATTGAGGATAGGATAGGTTAGAGGATTCGATATTATAGACGATAGGATAGGATAGAGTATAGGATAGGATAGAGGATAGGATAGGATAGAGGATAGGATAGGATAGAGGATATGATAGGATAGAGGATAGGATAGGGTAGAGGATAGGATAGGATAGAGGATAGGATAGGATAGAGGATAGGATATGATAGAGGATAGGATAGGACAGAGGATAGGATAGTATAGAGGATAGTATAGGATAGAGGATAGGATAGGATAGAGGAGAGGATAGGATAGAGGATAGGATAGGATAGAGGATAGGGTAGGATAGAGGATAGGATAGGATAGAGGATATTATAGGGTAGAGGATAGGATAGGATAGAGGATACGATATGATAGAGGATAGGAAAGAGGATAGGATATAATACAGTATAGGATAGGATTGAGTAGAGGATGGGATAGAGGATAGGATAGGGTATTGGATATGATAGAGGATAGGATATAATAGAGGATAGGATAGGGTATAGGATAGGATAGGATAGAGGATAGGATAGGATAGAGGATAGGATAGGATAGAGGATAGGATAGGATAGAGGGTAGGATAGGATAGAGGATAGGGTAGAATAGAGGATAGGATAGGATAGAGGATAGGATAGGATAGAGGATAGGATAGGATAGAGGATAGGATAGGATAGAGGATAGGATAGGATAGAGGATAGGATAGGATAGGATAGAGGATAGGATAGGATAGAGGATAGGATAGGATAGAGGATAGGATAGAGGATAGGACAGGATAGAGGATAGGACATGATAGAAGATAGGATAGGATAGAGGATAGGATAGGATAGAGGATAGGATAGGATAGAGGATGGGATAGGATAGAGGATAGGATAGAGGATAGGATAGGATAGAGGATAGGATAGGATAGAGGATAGGATAGGATAGAGGATAGGATAGGATAGAGGATAGGATAGGATAGAGGATAGGATAGGATAGAGGATAGGATAGGATACAGTATAGGATAGGATAGAGGATAGGATAGGATAGAGGATAGGATAGGATAGAGGATAGGATAGGATAGAGGATAGGATAGGATAGAGGATAGGATAGAGGAGAGGATAGGATAGAGGATAGGATAGGATAGAGGATAGGATAGGATGGAGGATAGGATAGGATAGAGGATATTATAGGGTAGAGGATAGGATAGGATAGAGGATACGATATGATAGAGGATAGAAAAGAGGATAGGATATAATACAGTATAGGATAGGATTGAGTATAGGATGGGATAGAGGATAGGATAGGGTATTGGATAGGATAGAGGATAGGATAGGATACAGGATAGGAGAGGATAGAGGATAGGATATGATAGAGGATAGGAAAGAGGATAGGATATAATACAGTATAGGATATGATAGAGGATAGGATAGGATAGAGGATAGGATAGGATAGAGGATAGGATAGGATAGAGGATAGGATAGGATAGAGGATAGGATAGGATAGAGGATAGGATAGGATAGAGGATAGGATAGGATAGAGGATAGGATAGGATAGGATAGAGGATAGGATAGGATAGAGGATAGGATAGGATAGAGGATAGGATAGAGGATAGGACAGGATAGAGGATAGGACATGATAGAAGATAGGATAGGATAGAGGATAGGATAGGATAGAGGATAGGATAGGATAGAGGATAGGATAGGATAGAGGATAGGATAGGATAGAGGATAGGATAGGATAGAGGATAGGATAGGATAGAGGATAGGATATGATAGAGGAATAGGATAGGATAGAGGATAGGATAGTATAGAGGATAGTATAGGATAGAGGATAGGATAGGATACAGGATAGGATAGGATAGAGGATAGGATATGATAGAGGATAGGAAAGAGGATAGGATATAATACAGTATAGGATAGGATAGAGGATAGGATAGGATAGAGGATAGGATAGGATAGAGGATAGGATAGGATAGAGGATAGGATAGGATAGAGGATAGGATAGGATAGAGGATAGGATAGGATAGAGGATAGGATAGGATAGAGGATAGGATAGGATAGAGGATAGGATAGGATAGAAGATAGGATAGGATAGAGGATAGGATAGGATAGAGGATAGGATAGGATAGAAGATAGGATAGGATAGAGGATAGGATAGGATAGAAGATAGGATAGGATAGAGGATAGGATAGGATAGAGGATAGGATAGGATAGAAGATAGGATAGAGGATAGGATAGAGGATAGGATAGAGGATAGGATAGAGGATAGGATATAATAGAGGATAGGATAGGATAGAGGATAGGATAGGATAGAGGATAGGATAGAATAGAGGATTCGATATTATAGACGATAGGATACGATAGAGTATAGGATAGAATTGAGGATAGGATAGGTTAGAGGATTCGATATTATAGACGATAGGATAGGATAGAGTATAGGATAGGATAGAGGATAGGATAGGATAGAGGATAGGATAGGATAGAGGATATGATAGGATAGAGGAGAGGATAGGGTAGAGGATAGGATAGGATAGAGGATAGGATAGGATAGAGGATAGGATATGATAGAGGATAGGATAGGACAGAGGATATGATAGTATAGAGGATAGTATAGGATAGAGGATAGGATAGGATAGAGGAGAGGATAGGATAGAGGATAGGATAGGATACAGGATAGGGTAGGATAGAGGATAGGATAGGATAGAGGATATTATAGGGTAGAGGATAGGATAGGATAGAGGATACGATATGATAGAGGATAGGAAAGAGGATAGGATATAATACAGTATAGGATAGGATTGAGTAGAGGATGGGATAGAGGATAGGATAGGGTATTGGATATGATAGAGGATAGGATATAATAGAGGATAGGATAGGGTATAGGATAGGATAGGATAGAGGATAGGATAGGATAGAGGATAGGATAGGATAGAGGATAGGATAGGATAGAGGGTAGGATAGGATAGAGGATAGGGTAGAATAGAGGATAGGATAGGATAGAGGATAGGATAGGGTAGAGGATAGGATAGGATAGAGGATACGATATGATAGAGGATAGGATAGGATAGAGGATAGGATAGGATAGAGGATAGGATAGGATAGAGGATAGGATAGGATAGAGGATAGGATAGGATAGAGGATAGGATAGGATAGAGGATAGGATAGGATAGAGGATAGGATAGGATACAAGATAGGATAGGATAGAGGATAGGATAGGATAGGATAGAGGATAGGATAGGATAGAGGATAGGATAGGATAGAGGATAGGATAGGATAGAGGATAGGATAGAGGATAGGACAGGATAGAGGATAGGACATGATAGAGGATAGGATAGGATAGAGGATAGGATAGGATAGAGGATAGGATAGGATAGAGGATAGGATAGGATAGAGGATAGGATACGATAGAGGATAGGATAGGATAGAGGATAGGATAGGATAGAGGATAGGATAGGATAGAGGATAGGATATGATAGAGGATAGGATAGGATAGAGGATAGGATAGTATAGAGGATAGTATAGGATAGAGGATAGGATAGGATACAGGATAGGATAGGATAGAGGATAGGATATGATAGAGGATAGGAAAGAGGATAGGATATAATACAGTATAGGATAGGATAGAGGATAGGATAGGATAGAGGATAGGATAGGATAGAGGATAGGATAGGATAGAGGATAGGGATAGGATAGGATAGAGGATAGGATAGGATAGAAGAATAGGATAGGATAGAGGATAGGATAGGATAGAGGATAGGATAGGATAGATGATAGGATAGGATAGAGGATAGGATAGGATAGAAGATAGGATAGGATAGAGGATAGGATAGGATAGAGGATAGGATAGGATAGAAGATAGGATAGGATAGAGGATAGGATAGGATAGGATAGAGGATAGGATAGGATAGAGGATAGGATAGGATAGAGTATAGGATAGAGGATAGGACAGGATAGAGGATAGGATAGGATAGAGGATAGGATAGGATAGAGGATAGGATAGGATAGAGGATAGGATAGGATAGAGGATAGGATAGGATAGAGGATAGGATAGGATACAGGATAGGATAGGATAGAGGATAGGATAGGATAGAGGATAGGATATGATAGAGGATAGGATAGGATAGAGGATAGGATAGTATAGAGGATAGTATAGGATAGAGGATAGGATAGGATAGAGGAGAGGATAGGATAGAGGATAGGATAGGATAGAGGATAGGATAGGATAGAGGATAGGATAGGATAGAGGATATTATAGGGTAGAGGATAGGATAGGATAGAGGATAGGATAGGATAGAGAATAGGATAGGATAGAGGATAGGAAGGATTGAGGATAGGATAGGATAAAGGATAGGATAGGATAGAGGATAGGATAGGATAGAGGATAGGATAGGATAGAGGATAGGATAGGATAGAGGATAGGATAGGATAGAGGATAGGATAGGATAGAGGATACGATATGATAGAGGATAGGAAAGAGGATAGGATATAATACAGTATAGGATAGGATTGACTATAGGATGGGATAGAGGATAGGATAGGGTATTGGATATGATAGAGGATATGATAGGATAGAGGATAGGATAGGATAGAGGATAGGATAGGATAGAGGATAGGATAGGATAGAGGATAGGATAGGATAGAGGATAGGATAGGATAGAGGATAGGATAGAGGATAGGATAGGATAGAGGATAGGATAGGATACAGGATAGGATAGGATAGAGGATAGGATATGATAGAGGATGGGATAGGATAGAGGATAGGATAGGATAGAGGATAGGATAGGATAGAGGATATGATAGGATAGAGGATAGGATAGGATAGAGCATAGGATAGGATAGAGGATAGGATAGAGGATAGGATAGAGGATAGGATAGAGGATAGGATATAATAGAGGATAGGATAGGATAGAGGATAGGATAGGATAGAGGATAGGATAGGATAGAGGATAGGATAGGATAGAGGATAGGATAGGATAGAGGATAGGATAGGATAGAGGATAGGATAGGATAGAGGATATTATAGGGTAGAGGATAGGATAGGATAGAGGATACGATATGATAGAGGATAGGAAAGAGGATAGGATATAATACAGTATAGGATAGGATTGAGTATAGGATGGGATAGAGGATAGGATAGGGTATTGGATAGGATAGAGGATAGGATAGGATAGAGGATAGGATAGTATAGAGGATAGTATAGGATAGAGGATAGGATAGGATAGAGGATAGGATAGGATAGAGGATATTATAGGGTAGAGGATAGGATAGGATAGAGGATAGGATAGGATAGAGGATAGGATAGGATAGAGGATAGGATAGGATAGAGGAAGGATAGGATAGAGGATAGGATAGGATAGGATAGGATAGAGGATAGGATAGGATAGGATAGAGGATAGGATAGGATAGAGATAGGATAGGATAGAGGATAGAGGATTGAGATAGAGGATAGGATAGGATAGAGGATAGGATAGGATAGAGGAGAGGATAGGATAGAGGATAGGATAGGATAGAGGATAGGATAGGATGAGTGGATAGGATAGGAAGAGGATAGGATAGATGGATAGGATAGGTGAGAGGATAGGTTAGGATAGAGGATAGGATAGGATAGAGGATAGGATAGGAGTGGAGGATGAGGTTAGGATAGAGGTAGGTAGGATTGAGGTAGGATTGAGATGTGGTTTGGATGAGGAGAGGAGTAGGATTGAGAGGTTAGGATAGAGGAGAGGTGTGGTGAGGAGTGGATAGGATGTGGTGTAGGTGAGGTTAGTGGATAGGATTGGTTAGAGGATTGGAGAGGATAGTGGTAGGATGGTGTGGTGTGGATTGGAGAGTGGATTGGTTGAGAGGTGTGGTTAGGATAGAGGAGTGTGGTAGTGTGAGGTTTGGGAGGTAGGATAGGATGAGAGTGAGGAGTGGATTGAGGAGTGGATGAGGACGTGGTGGAGGTGGGAGTGGAGTGTGGTGTGGTTTGGTGTGAGGTAGTGGTGTGGAGGTTAGGTTGGAGAGTGGTGGTAGTGTGTGGATAGGTGGTGTGGTAGGAGGTGGTTTGAGGTGTGGTGTGGTGTAGTGGTGTGGTGTGGTGTGAGGAGTGGTGTGGTGATGTGAGGTGTGGTGTGAGGTGAGGTGAGGTGGTGGTTAGAGGTGTGGAGAGGAGTGTGGTGTGGTGTGGTTGTGGTGGTGGTTTGGAGTGTGGTGTGGAGTGGTGTGAGGTGTGGTGTGGTGTGAGGTGTGGTGTGGTGTGTGGAGTGGTGTGGTGTGTGGTAGTGGTGTGGTGTGTGGAGTCGTGTGGTTGAGGTGTGGAGTGGTGTGTGGTGTGAGTGGTGTGGAGTGGTGTGGTGTGGAGTGTCGACGTGTGAGTGTGGTGTGGTTTGAGGTGTGGTGTGTTGTAATGGTAGTGGTGTGGTGGGTGAGTGTGGTGGGGTGTGTGGTGTGGTGTGGGGTGGGGTGTGGTGTGAGGTGTGGTGTGGTGTGTGGTGTGGTGTGGTGTGTGGTGTTGCGAGCGCGGGGAGAAGAGACGAGGGGGGGGGGTGTGTGTGGTGAAGCGTGTAGTGCAGTGACGAGTGAAGTGAGTGAAGCAGTGCAGTGAATTGTAAAGTGAAGTGCAGAGTGACATGAAGTGTAGATTGACGTGAAGTGTAGGGTGGTGTGAAGTGAAGAGGGAAGTGAAGAGTGATGTGAGGTGAAGAGTGAAGTGAAGTGAAGAGTAAAGTGTTGTGAAGAGTGAAGTGAAGTGAAGAGTGAAGTGAGGTGAAGAGTGACGTGACGTGACGAGTGAGTGATGAGAAGAGAAGGTGAAGTGACGAGTGAAGTGTAGTGACGAGTGAGTGAAGTGCAGAGAAGTGAAGAGTGATGTGAAGTGCAGAGTGAAGTGACAGTGAAGGTGAAGTGAAGTGAAGAGTAAGTGAAGTGCCGAGTGAAGTGCAGTGAAGAGTGAAGTGCAGCAGACAGTGCAGTGAAGAGTGCAGTGACGTGCAGAGTGAAGTGAAGAGTGCAAGAGAAGAGCAGTGAAGAGTGACAGTGCACGTGAAGCGTGACGTGCAGTGAAGTGAACGTGAAGTGCCGTGAAGTGACGTGAGGTGACGTGAAGAGTGCACGTGGTGAAGAGTGCAGTGCAAGTGAAGTGACGTGAAGTGCAGAGTGAAGTGCAGGTGACGTGAAGTGAAGAGTGAAGTGAAGTGCAGAGTGCAGTGAAGTGAAGAGTGAAGTGCAGTGAAGAGTGAAGTGAAGTGAAGAGTGACGTGACGTGAAGAGGAGTGCAGTGACGAGTGAAGTGAAGTGAAGAGTGACAGTGAGTGAAGGTGACGTGACGTGAAGAGTGAAAGTGAAGAGAGAAGTGCAGTGAAGCGTGAAGTGAAGAAGTGAAGTGACGAGTGAAGTGCACGTGAAGAGTGACAGTGAAGTGAAGAGTGACGTGAAGTGAAGAGTGCAGTGACGTGAAGACGTGAAGTGAAGTGAAGAGTGCAGTGACGTGAAGAGTGAAGTGAAGTGAAGAGTAGTGCACGTGACTGAGTGCACAGTGAAGTGACGCGTGAAGTGAAGTGAAGAGTGACGTGACAGAGAGAGTGAAGTGACAGTGCAGAGTGAAGTGTAGTGAAGAGTGAAGTGAAGTGAAGAGTGAAGTGAAGTGAACGAGTGGCCGTGCACGTGAAGAGGCAGTGAAGTGCGACGTGAAGTGAGCAGTGAGTGACGCGTGACACGAGTGACAGTGCAAGTGAGTGCAGTGAAGTGCCGAGTGAAGTGAAGTGAAGCGTGAAGTGACGTGAAGAGTGAAGTGAAGTGGCAGAGTGACAGTGAACGTGCAGAGACCGTGTTGTGCACGACGTGACGTGAAGTGAAGAGTGCCGTGAAGTGACAGAGAGACGTGACGTGAAGAGTGTAGTGAAGTGAAGAGTGAGTGCAGTGACGAGTGAGTGACTAGACAGTGAGTGCAGAGTGGACGACGTGAAGATTGAAGTGACGTGTAGGGTGGTGTGAACGTGCACGCGGGACAGTGACGAGTGAAGTGAGGTGAAGAGTGAAGTGAACGTGAAGCGTAAAGTGTTGTGAAGCGAGCAGTGAAGTGACGAGTGCCGTGAAGTGAAGAGTGAAGTGAAGTGCAGAAGTGAAGTGAAGTGAAGAGTGACAGTGACGTGAAGAGTGAAGTGAAGTGAAGAGTGAAGTGAAGTGAAGAGTGGTGTGAAAGTGAAGCGTGCAGGCAGAGTGAAGTGAAGACGTGAAGTGAAGAGTGAAGTGCAGTGAGAGTGAAGTGCAGTGAACGAGTGCAGTGATGTGAAGCGTGAAGTGCAGTGAAGAGTGAAGTGAAGTGACGAGTGAAGTGAAGCAAGAGTGCAGTGAAGTGAAGAGTGAAGTGACGAGGGTGCAGTGAAGTGCAAGAGTGACGTGCAGTGACAGAGTGACGTGAAGAGTGCAGTGCAGTGACAGAGTGAAGTGAAGTGCAGAGTGACGTGAAGTGAAGCGTGAAGTGAAGTGAACAGGTGACGTGACGTGAAGAGTGACCGTGCTGTGCAAGCGTGAAGTGAATTGTAACGTGACGTGAGAGTGAAATGACGTGTGGCATGAAGTGAAGTGTAGGGTGGAGTGAAGTGAACGAGGACGTGACAGAGTGATGTGCGGTGAAGAGTGGAAGTGAAGTGACGAAGTGAAGTGAAGAGTGCCGTGAAGGGACAGTGGAAGAGTGAACGTGCAAGTGAAGAGTGAAGTGAAGTGACAGCGTGACGTGAAGTGAAGGTGAAGTGAAGTGCAGATTGCATTGACGGAGGTGAAGAGTGACGTGAAGTGGCAGAGTGCAGTGCAGTGAAGAGTGGTGACGAAGCGTAAGAGTTGTGAAGCGTGCAGTGAAGTGAAGAGTGAAGTGAAGTGAAGCGTGAAGTGCAGTGAAGAGTGAAGTGAAGAGAAGAGTGCAGTGACCGTGACGAGTGAAGTGAAGTGAAGAGTGAAGTGACGTGAAGAGTGCAGTGAGTGAAGGCTGTGAGTGAAGAGAGCCTGAGAAGAGTGCAGTGAAGTGAAGGGTGAAGTGAAGTGCACGCGTGAACGTGAAGTGAAGAGTGAAGTGCAGTGAAGAGTGAGGAAGTGAAGAGTGAAGTGAAGTGAAGAGTGAAGTGACGTGAAGAGTGCCAGGACAGTGAAGAGTGAAGAGTAGAGTGCAAGTGAAGTGACGAGTGCAGTGAAGTGAAGAGAGAAGTGAAGTGAAGTGAAGCGTGAAGTGAAGTGACGGAGTGAAGTGAAGTGAAGAGTGAAGTGAAGTGAAGAGTGAAGTGAAGTGAGGAGTGAACGTGAAGTGAAGAGTGAAGTGAAGTGATGAGTGCACGTGAAGTGCAAGAGTGCAGTGAAGTGAAGACGAGTGAAGTGACGTGAGGAGTGAAGTGAAGTGAAGAGTGAAGTGGAAGTGCAAGAGTGAAGTGACGTGACAGCGTGACAGTGAAGTGAACGAAGTGAAGTGAAGTGAAGTGACTGACGGAAGATGAAGTGAAGTGTAGGGTGGTGAGAAGTGAAGAGGGCAGTGACGAGTGATGTGAAGTGCAGAGTGAAGTGAAGTGAAGGGTGCAGTGAAGTGAAGAGTGCAGTGTAGTGACGAGTGTAGTGAAGTGACGAAGTGACAGTGAAGTGAAGAGTGATGTGCAGTGACGAGTGCCGTGAAGTGAAGAGTGAAGTGAAGTGAAGAGTGAAGTGACGTGAAGAGTGAGGTGAAGTGAAGAGTGACGTGAAGTGACGCAGTGAAGTGCAGTGCAGAGTGACGTGACGTGCTCGATCGTGAAGTGCCAGTGACGACGTGAAGGGAGTGCAGCGTGCAGGAACGTGACGAGCGTGACGTGCGACGTGACAGAGAAGTGAAGTGAAGTGAAGGTGAAAGTGAAGTGAAGCGTGGAAGTGACAGTGAAGTGACAGACGTGCAGTGAGAGAAGTGGGGAAGTGAAGTGAAGAGTGCAGTGAGTGAAGACGTGAAGTGACGTGCAGAAGTGAAGTGAAGTGAAGAGAGCAGTGACGTGAGTGACGGAGTGAAGTGAAGTGAGACGGCTGAAGTGACCGTGAAGAGTGAAGTGAGGTGACGAGTGAGTGCAGTGACAGCGTACGTGCAGTGAAGAGTGAAGTGAAGTGACAGAGTGAGTCAGAGTCCGAGTGCAGTGAAGTCAAGCGTGAAGTGCAGTGACGCGTGACGTGAGTGCAGAGTGAAGTGAGTGCAGGTGAAGTGACAGTGTAAACGTGAAGTGAAGCCTCTATTATTATCCTATCCTCTATCCATCATTCCAATACCCTATCCTATCCTCTATCCCATCCTCTACTCAATCCTATCCTATACTGTATTATATCCTATCCTCTTTCCTATCCTCTATCATATCGTATCCTCTATCCTATCCTATCCTCTACCCTATAATATCCTCTATCCTATCCTATCCTCTATCCTACCCTATCCTGTATCCTATCCTAATCCTCTATCCTATCCTCTCCTCTATCCTATCTATCCTCTATCCTATACTATCCTCTATACTATCATATCCTCTGTCCTATCCTATCCTCTATCATATCCTATCCTCTATCCTATCCTATCTCTATCCTATCCTATCCTCTACCCTATCCTCTCCTCTATCCTATCATATCCTCTATCCTATCCTATCCTCTATTCCTATCCTATCCTCTATCCTATCCTATACTCTATCCTATCCTATCGTCTATAATATCGAATCCTCTAACCTATCCTATCCTCAATTACTATCCCCCTATACTCTATCGTATCCTATCGTCTATAATATCGAATCCTCTTATTCCCTATCCTATCCTCTATCCTATCCTATCCTCTATCCTATCCTATCCTCTATTATCCTATCCTCTATCCTATCCTCTATCCTATCCTCTATCCTATCCTCTATCCTATCTTCTATCCTATCCTATCCTCTATCCTATCCTAATCCTCTATCCTATCCTATCTTCTATCCTATCCTATCCTCTATCCTATCCTATCTTCTATCCTATTCCTATCCTCTATCCTATCCCTATCCTCTATCCTATCCCTATCTTCTATCCTATCCTATCCTCTATCCTATCCTATCCTCTATCCTATCCTATCCTCTATCCTATCCTATCCTCTATCCTATCCTATCCTCTATCCTATCCTATCCTCTATCCTATCCTATCCTCTATCCTATCCTATCCCTCTATCCTATCCTATCCTCAATCCTATCCTATACTGTATTATATCCTATCCTCCTTTCCTATCCTCTATCATATCCTATCCTCTATCCTATCCTATCCTGTATCCTATCCTATCCATCTTATCCTATACTAATCCTCTATACTATCCTATCCTCTATCCTACATTCCTCTAATCTAATCCTCCTCTATCATATCCTATCCTCTAATCCTATCCTATCCTCTATCCTATCCTATCCTCTATCCTATCCTATCCTCTATCCTATCCTATCCTCTATCCTATCCTATCCTCCTCTATCCTATCTCTATCAAGTGCTAGTCGAATGTCCTATCCTCTATCCTGTCCTATCCTCTATCCTATCCTCTATCCTATCCTATCCTCTATCCTATCCTATCCTCTATCCTATCCTATCCTATCCTCTAATCCTATCCTATCCTCTATCCTATCCTATCCTCTATCCTATCCTATCCTCTATCCTATCCTATCCTCTATCCTATCCTATCCTCTATCCTATCCTATCCTCTATCCTATCCTATCCCTCTATCATATCCTATACTGTATTATATCCTAATCCTCTTTCCTATCCTCTATCATATCCTATCCTCTATCCTCTCCTATCCTGTATCCTATCCTATCCTCTATCCTATCCAATACCCTATCCTATCCTCTATCCCATCCTATACTCAATCCTATCCTATACTGTATTATATCCTATCCTCTTTTCTATCCTCTATCATAATCGGTATCCTCTATCCTATCCTCTATCCTCTACCCTATAAATATCCTCTATCCTATCCTATCCTCCATCCCTATCCTATCCTCTATCCTATCCTATCCTCTAACCTATCCTCTCCTCTATCCTATCCTCTATCCTATCCTACCTCTATCCTATCCTATCCTCTATCCTATCCTATCCTCTATCCTATCCTATCCTCTATCCTATCCTATACTGTATCCTATCCTATCCTCTATCCTATCCTATCCTCTATCCTATCTAATCCTCTATCCTATCCTATCCTCTATCCTATCCTATCCTCTATCCTATCCTATCCTCTATCCTATCCTATCCTCTATCCTATCCTCTATCCTATCCCATCCTCTATCCTATCCTATCCTCTATCCTATCCTATCCTCTATCCTATCCTATCTTCTATCATGTCCTATCCTCTATCCTGTCCTATCCTCTATCCTATCCTCTATCCTATCCTATCCTCTATCCCTATCCTATCTCTATCCTATCCTATCCTATCCTCTATCCTATCCTATCCTCTATCCTATCCTATCCTCTATCCTATCCTATCCTCTATCCTATCCTATCCTCTATCCTATCCTATCCCTCTATTCTACCCTATCCTCTATCCTATCCTACCCTCTATCCTATCCTATCCTCTATCCTATCCTATCCTCTATCCTATCCTATCCTCTATCCTATCCTATCCTATACCCTATCCTATCCTCTATTATATCCTATCCTCTATCATATCCAATACCCTATCCTATCCTCTATCCCATCTCTACTCAATCCTATCCTATACTGTATTATATCCTATCCTCTTTCCTATCCTCTATCATATCGTATCCTCTATCCTATCCTATCTCTACCCTATAATATCCTCTATCCTATCCTATCCTCTATCCCTACCCTATCCTCTATCCTATCCTATCCTCTATCCTATCCTCTCCTCTATCCTATCCTATCCTCTATCCTATACTATCCTCTATACTATCCTATCCTCTGTCCTATCCTATCCCTCTATCATATCCTATCCCTCTATCCTATCCTATCCTCTATCCTATCCTATCCTCTACCCTATCCTATCCTCTATCCTATCATATCCTCAATCCTATCCTATCCTCTATCCTATCCTATCATCTATCCTATCCTATACTCTATCCTATTCCTATCGTCTATAATATCGAATCCTCTAACCTATCCTATCCTCAATTCTATCCTATACTCTATCGTATCCTATCGTCTATAATATCGAATCCTCTATTCTATCCTATCCTCTATCCTATCCCTATCCTCTATCCTATCTATCCTCTATTATATCCTATCCTCTATCCTATCCTCTATCCTATCCTCTATCCTATCCTCTATCCTATCCTATGCTCTATCCTATCCTATCCTCTATCCTATCATATCCTCTATCCTATCCTATCCTCTATCCTATCCTATCCTCTATCCTATCCCCATCTTCCTCTATCATATCCTATCCTCTATCCTATCCTATCCTGTATCCTATCCTATCCTCTATCCTATCCTATCCTCTATCCCATCCTCTATCCTATCCTATCCTCAATCCTATCCTATCCTCTATCCTATCCTATCCTCTATCCTATCCTATCCTCTATCCTATCCTATCCTCTATCCTATCCTATCCTCTATCCTATCCTATTCTCTATCCTATCCTATCTTCTATCCTATCCTATCCTCTATCCTATCCTATCTTCTATCCTATCCTATCTATCCTATCCTATCCTCTATCCTATCCTATCCTCTATCCTATCCTATCCTCTATCCTATCTATCCTCTATCATATCCTATACTGTATTATATCCTATCCTCTTTCCTATCCTCTATCATATCCTATCCTCTATCCTCTCCTATCCTGTATCTTATCCTATCCTCTATCCTATCCAATACCCTATCATATCTCTATCCCATCCTATACTCAATCCTATCCTATACTGTATTATATCCTATCCTCTTTCCTATCCTCTATCATATCGTAATCCTCTATCCTACCTATCTCTACCCTATAATATCCTCTATCCTATCCTATCCTCCATCCTATCCTATCCCTCTATCCCTATCCTCTATCCTATCCTCTATCCTATCCTCTATCCTATCCTCTATCCTATCCTATGCTCTATCCTATCCTATCCTCTATCCTATCATATCCTCTATCCTATCATATCCTCTATCCTATCCTATCCTCTATCCTATCCTATCCTCTATCCTATCCCATCCTCTATCATATCCTATCCTCTATCCTATCCTATCCTGTATCCTATCCTATCCTCTATCCTATCCTATCCTCTATCCTATCCTCTATCTATCCTATCCTCAATCCTATCCTATCCTCTATCCTATCCTATCCTCTATCCTATCCTATCCTCTATCCTAATCCTATCCTCTATCCTATCCTATCCTCTATCCTATCCTATCCTTATCCTATCCTATCCTCATCCTTCCTATCCTCTATCCTATCCTATCCTCTATCCTATCCTATCCTCTATCCTATCCTATCCTCTATCCTATCCTATCCTCTATCCTATCCTATCCTCTATCCTATCCTATCCTCTATCCTATCCTATCCTCTATCCTATCCTATCCTCTATCCTATCCTATCCTCTATCCTATCCTATCCTATCCTCTATCCTATCCTATCCTCTATCCTATCCTATCCTCTATCTATCCTATCCTCTATCCTATCCTATCCTCTATCCTATCCTATCTCTACCCTATCCTATACTCTATCCTATCCTATCCTATCCTCTATCCTATCCTATCCTCTATCCTATCCTATAATGTATTAATCCTATCCTCTTTCCTATCCTCTATCATATCGTATCCTCTATCCTATCCTATCCTCTATCCTATCCTATCCTCTATCCTATCCTATCCTGTATCCTATCCTATCCTCTATCCTATCCAATACCCTATCCTATCCTCTATCCCATCCTATACTCAATCCTATCCTATACTGTATTATATCCTATCCTCTTTCCTATCCTCTATCATATCGTATCCTCTATCCTATCCTATCCTCTACCCTATAATATCCTCTATCCTATCCTATCCTCTATCCTATCCTATCCTCTATCCTATCCTATCCTCTACCTATAATATCCTCTATCCTATCCTATCCTCTATCCTATCCTATCCTCTATCCTATCCTATCCTCTATCCTATCCTCTCCTCTATCCTATCCTATCCTCTATCCTATACTATCCTCTATACTATCCTATCCTCTATCCTATCCTATCCTCTACCATATCCTATCCTCTATCCTATCCTATCCTCTATCCTATCCTATCCTCTACCCTATCTATCATCTATCTTATCCTATCCTCTATCCTATCCTATCCTCTATCCTATCCTATCCTCTATCCTATCCTATCCTCTATGCTATCCTATCCTCTATCCTATCCTCTATCCTATCCTCTATCCTCTATCCTATCCTATCCTATCCTATCCTCTATCCTATCCTATCCTTTATCCTATCCTATCCTCTATCCTATCCTATTCTGTATCCTATCCTATCCTCTATCCTATCCTATCCTCTATCCTATCCTATACTCAATCCTATCTTATACTGTATTATATCCTATCCTCTTTCCTATCCTCTAACATATCGTATCCTCTATCCTATCCTATACTGTATATATCCTATCCTCTTTCCTATCCTCTAACATATCCTATCCTCAATCCTATCCTATCCTTTATCCTATCCTATCCTGTATCCTATCCTATGCTCTATCCTATCCTATCCTCTATCCTATCCTATCCTCTATCCTATCCTATCCTCTATCCTATCCTATCTCTATCCTATCCTATCCTCTATCCTATCCTATCCTCTATCCTATCTATCCTATCCTATCCTATCCTCTATCCTATCCTATCCTCTATCCTATCCTATCCTCTATCCTATCCTATCCTCTATCCTATCCTATCCTCTATCCTATCCTATCCTCTATCCTATCCTACCCTCTATCCTATCCTATCCTCTATCCTATCCTATCCTCTATCCTATCCTACCCTCTATCCTATCCTATCCTCTATCCTATCCTATCCTCTATCCTATCCTATCCTCTATCCTATCCTCTATCC
Organism: Halictus rubicundus; assembly: GCF_050948215.1. Taxonomy (NCBI): domain Eukaryota; kingdom Metazoa; phylum Arthropoda; class Insecta; order Hymenoptera; family Halictidae; genus Halictus; species Halictus rubicundus. The sequence goes on along the minus strand of NW_027488852.1, from coordinate 2,100 downwards.
CTATCCTATCCTCTATCCTATCCTATCCTCTATCCTATCCTATCTTCTATCCTATCCTCTCCTCTATCCTATCCTATCCTCTATCATATCCTATTCTCTATCCTGTCCTATCGTGTATCCCATCCTATCCTCTATCCTATCCTATCCTCTATCCTATCCTCTATCCTATCCTCTATCCTATCCTCTATCCTATCCTATCCTATCCTCTATCCTATCCTCTATCCTATCCTCTATCCTATCCTATCCTCTATCCTATCCTATCTTCTATCCTATCCTACCCTCTCTTCTATCCTATTATCTATCCTATCTATCCTCTATCCTACCCTATCCTCTATCCTATCCTATCTCTATCCTATCCTATCCTCTATCCTATCCTATCCTCTATCCTATCCTATCCTCTATCCTATCCTATCCTCTATCCTATCCTCTATCTCTATCCTATCCTCTATCCTATCCTATCCTCTATCCTATCCTATCCTCTATCCTATCCTATCCTCTATCCTATCCTATCCTCTATCCTATCCTATCCTCTATCCTATCCTATCCTCTATCCTATCCTTTCCTTTATCCTATGCTATCCTCAATCCTATCCTATCCTGTATCCTATCCTATCCTCTATTATATCCTATCCTCTATCCTATCCTATCCTCTATAATATCCTATCCTCTATCGTATCCTCTATTCTATCCTATCCTCTATCCTATCCTATCCTATCCTCTATCCTATCCTATCCTATCCTCTATCCTATCCTATCCTCTATCCTATCCAATCCCCTATCCTATCCTCTATCCCATCCTATACTCAATCCTATCCTATACTGTATTATATCCTATCCTCTTTCCTATCCTCTAACATATCGTATCCTCTATCCTATCCTATGCTCTACCATATCCTATCCTCTATCCTATCCTATCCTCTATCTATCCTCTCCACTATCCTATCCTATCCTCTATCCTATACTATCCTCTATCCTATCCTCTCCACTATCCTATCCTATCCTCTATCCTATACTATCCTCTATCCTATCCTATCCTCTATCCTATCCTATCCTCTATCCTATCCTATTCTCTATCCTATCCTATCCTTTATCCTATGCTATCCTCAATCCTATCCTATCCTGTATCCTATCCTATCCTCTATTATATCCTATCCTCTATCCTATCCTATCTTCTATCCTATCCTATCCTCTATCCTATCCTATCCTATATCCTATCCTAGCCTCTATCCTATCCTATCCTCTATCCAATCCTATCCTCTATAATATCCTATCCTCTATCGTATCCTCTATTCTATCCTATCCTCTATCCTATCCTATCGTCTATCCTATCCTATCCTCAATCCTATCCTATCCTCTATCCTATCCTATCCTCTATCCTATCCTCTCCTCTATCCTATCCTCTATCCTATCCTATCCTCTATCATATCCTATCCTCTATCCTATCCTATCCTCTATCCTATCCTCTATCCTATCCTATCCTCTATCCTATCCTATCCTCTATCCTATCCTCTCCTCTATCCCTATCCTATCCTCTATCCTATCCTATCCTCTATCCTGTCCTATCCTCTATCCTATACTCTATCATCCTATCCTATCCTCTATCCTATCCTATCCTCTATCCTATCCTATCCTCTATCCTATCCTATCCTCTATCCTATCCTATCCTCTATCCTATCCTATCCTCTATCCTATCCTATCCTATCCTCTATCCTATCCTATCTTCTATCCTATCCTATCCTCTATCCTATCCTATCCTCTATCCTATCCTATCTTCTATCCTATCCTATCCTCTATCCTATCCTATCCTCTATCCTATCCTATCCTCTATCCTATCCTATCCTCTATCCTATCCTATCCTCTATCCTATCCTATCCTCTATCCTATCCTATCCTCTATCCTATCCTATCCTCTATCCTATCCTATCCTCTATCCTATCCTATCTATCCTATCCTATCCTCTATCCTATCCTATCCTGTATCCTATCCTATACTGTATATATCCTATCCTCTTTTCTATCCTCTATCATATCCTATCCTCTATCCTATCCTATCCTGTATCCTATCCTATCCTCTATCCTATCCAATACCCTATCCTATCCTCTA